>NC_133431.1:736198-887895 GCF_011762505.2 Arvicanthis niloticus
TTAGTGCTATGAATTTATGTCTTACCACTGCTTTTACTGTGTCCCATAAGTTTGGGTATGCTGTGTCTTCATTCTCATTGAATTCTAGAGTATAGTTTTTTGTTTCTTTATTTCTGCCCTGAGCAAGTTATCATTGTGTAGAAAGTTGTTTAGTATGTGGATTTCTGCTGTTTTCGTTATTCCTGAAGTCTAGATTAGTCTGTAGTGATTTAATAGGGTTCATGAGAAAAATTTTGATCTCCTTGTATCTGTTGAGACTTGATTTGTGACAGATTATATAGTCAATTTTGGAGAAGATACCATGAGGTGGTGAGGAGAATATGTATATACATACACATATATGTATAATTGTATGTCGCCCTTTTCATTTCTGACTTTTGTAATTAGGATATTGTCTCTGTTCTTTCATTAGTTTGGCTAAAAGTTTAAGTATCTTGTGGATTTTCTCTCTCCCTCACTTTCTATCCATCTATCAATCTATCTATATCTATGTATTATTGGGGTAAAGAGTTCCATTTTGAAGAATCAGAATAAGGACTTAAGGACATGAAGAGGGTGGCAACCCCATAGGAAGAACAACTGTGTCAACTAACCTGGACACTTCAGGACTTCCAGAGTCTAAGCCAAAAACCAAAGAGCAGACAGGGGATGATTCTTGGCCCAGGGCATATGTGCAGCAGAGAATTGCCCTGTCTGGCCACAATGGGAAAGGATGCACTTAACCCTATAGAAACTTGATGCCACAGGTAAAAGGGAAGCTGGTGGAGGTGAGGTCCCAGTGGGTGGGCTGGTGGAAGAGAAACTTCTCATAGGCTGCAGGGAGGAAGATGGGGAGAAGACCTCAGGGAAGAGGGACTAGGAAAGGAGGGCAACTTTGGAATGTAAATAATTTTTTTTTAATTTAATTAAAAATGAAAAAAAGAAATATAATTGAAAAGAAATATACCTACATTGACTTTGAGTAAGTATAGGCAGTTTCCTGGCAGAGAAAATGGCATTAATACAGAATTCTTTGACCTGGCTGCTATGTGCAATGTTAGCTTCTGTGATCTGTAACATGGCACACACAGTTACAGCCAATGGCCTGTGTCTCAATCATCTGACCTGACTTAACACTGAAAGTGCATTGGCCGTATCTCCTTAGTTGAAAATTCAATATTTTTTGGATATTGCTAAAGTTACTAAATTATATACCTATCAATCTAGTTTTCTTCATTCACCTGACATGAATAAATACAAGATGGAAAATTAGAAAATTATTACCCTGTCACCATCCAGCCTTTTTTTTTTAAATGGTGACTCCAGGGTAAGTGATTGGAAGCAATGTTATTAAAATTATCATCTCCACAAAAGTAACTTATTTAAAAAGTGCTTGATTTACCTCCCTGTCCAATTTGAGGTGAAAAAACAACAATGGCATTAATAAAACATTGGGTTAAATGTAAGCTGAATACTTCACAGAATCTATCATGGAGCCTATGGTGGGTCCCACCATAAATTTTATTGTATTGACACAAACTATTTTATATCATGTACATTGACCTAAAATAGACCTTTTCACTTCCAGAAATTATAGCCATATTCCATTCCCTGATGTTGGTACTTGATTATGTAATAAGGAGTAACATTTACCACCCTCTGGTTAATGAGTGTGAGCCCATTTATGTTGCCAAAGAAGGTCTTGAATATTCCAACATAGCTGAAGTACAAGAAAAAGGCTTTGAAACCAACTGTGTGAAGATAATAGAGGTCATTGAAGTGGAAATGATGAAATCACTTAAAGAAATTGAGGAAAGCAAAAACAATTGGAGGAAATCAATAAATGCCTCAAAGACAGCCAGGAAAAACACAAACAAAAAGTGGAGGAAACCAACAAGTCTTATAAATAAACCAAAAAAAAAAAAAAAAAAAAAAAAAAAAAAAAAAAAACAAGAGTAGAAGGAAACAAAACTGTTGAATACCTAAAAGTGGAAATAGAAACAATAACAAAAGTACAAACTGAGGGAATGATGGAAACAAAACTTTAGTACTGCAAAAAGTAATTATGGAGGGAAAATCACAAACAGAATATAGACATAGAAGACAAATCTCAAGCATTGAAGATACAATAGAAGGGATGGAAATATCACACAAAGAAAATATTAAATCTAAACTTCCTGACATAAAATATCTAGAAAATCTAGGACATTGTGAAAGGATAAAACATAAGAATACTAAAACTAGAGGAAGAATATTAGATGAAATTCTCAGAAAATATTGATGACAAAATCTTAGAAAAAAAATTTCCTAACATAAGGAGGGAGGTACCTATCAAAGTAAAAGAATCATCAAAACACCAAACAGAATGGACCCTAAATGCAGTCTCCTGTATAATAATCAGAATATCCAGTACAAAGAAAGAATACTGAAACCTGCAAAGATCAAAAGCCAAGAAACATATCAGTGAGGATCTATTAAAACTGAAGATGATCTCTCACTTGATTCTGTAAACATAAGAAGGGCTTAGACATATATGCTGCAGAATCTACAGATGCCCAGATTATTATATGTAGAAAAAAGCTGGCCATCACTTGAGAGGCAGAGGCAGGCGGATTTCTGAGTTCGAGGCCAGTCTGGTCTACAAAGTGAGTCCCAGGACAGCCAGGACTACAGAGAGAAACCCTGTCTCAAAAAACTAAAAGAAAAAAAGGCAAAAGCTTACAGAATAGATGCTAATAAAAATCTATCCTTCAATTGCAGACAAGAAATATAGCTCAACATTGAGAATAGGCATTAATTTAAGGTAAAGGAATGTAAAAAGATATTTCAAGAAAATGGAACAAAGGAGCAAGCTGGTGTGGTCATTTTAAAATATAGCAAAATAAATTTTAAACAAGTTAATCAAAAGAATCAGATAAAGACATTACAAATTCCTTAAAGGAAAAAAATAACCACCAAAGATGACATTTCAAGTTTTAACATCTATGCCTTAAACACATGGTCACCAACCTTCGTTAAAGAAAGTGTTTTAACTCTAAAATCACATAACACTCATTCACTTATATTCCAAGATTTCAATACACCATTCTCACCAGTAGAAAACTCTCCAGACCCGCCCCCCCAAGAGAAATATTTCAGCTCACTGACAACTTGAATATGAGTCCAGCTGATACTTAGTGAAAATTTACTGAAATATAGGAGAATATGCCTTCTGCTAAGCACCTCATGAAACTTACTTATAAACAGAACACATATTCAGACACACTGCCAACCTCAATACATACAAGAAAATTGAAATAACCCCAGGAATCCTATCAGACCACCATGGATTACAGCTAGATATCAACAAAACCAGAAAGAACACGAAGCTTAAAAACTCATGGAAGCTGAACACTTCACTATGAATGAAAAATAGCTTAAAACAAACATAGAGGAAGACATTAGAGACTTTCTAGAATTCAACAAATGAATATGAAACATGCACAATTTTACAGAATACAAAAAACATAAAACTGGTTCTAAAATGAAGGTTCATAGCACAAAATGCCTACATGAAAAATTTGGAGAGCTCTCATACTGGCAATTCAACAGCAGGCTTTAAATTCTAGAACAGAAACAAGTGAGCAATGAAAAAAAGGATTAGACATCAGTAAATTATCAAGTTCGGGGCTGAAATCAACAAATAGAAACAGAAAAATGCAAAGAATTAATGAAACATGGAGTTGCTCCTTTGAGCCATTTTATTAGATAAGATAGTCAAACCCTTATTAAATGATGGAGAACATCCAAATTAATGAAATCAAAAATGAAAATGGGGACAAAATAACAGACAATGGAGAAATCTAAAGAATGGTAATGACATAGTTTTAAAAAGCCTCAACTCCATTGAACTGGAGTCACTAAAATTAATGGAAAATTTTCTCAATAGGTTTCTCTTACCAAAGTTAAATCAAACTAAGATAAACAACTCAAACTGCCTAAACATCTAGAAAAAGAGAAGTCATTACCAAAAGGAGCCCAGGGCCATGAGTTTTAGGGTAGAATCCTACCAGACTTTCAAATAGGAGTTCATGAGAATACTCCTCAAAGTATTAAACAATATAGAAAAAGAAAAACTTTAGCCAATTTGTTTTATGAACCCATGGTTACTAAAATATCCAGTCAATATAAAGACTCAGTAACAAACGAGGATTATAGACCATTTTTTCCTTAAAACCAAATATGTAAATATATTTAATAAAACAAAAAAAATACAATAAAATATAAACCACCTCAAAAGACCATTCACCATAATCAATGAGGTAGGCTTCGTTCTAGAGATGCAGGGATGGTTCAACAGAATGTGATTTAAGTGTATGAAGAAAAGTTATAATCTCTTAGATGATGAAAAATTATCTGACAATATTTAACCCCACTGTATGATACAGTTCTTAGAGTGATTAAAGATACAAGGAACATGCCTAAACATAATAATGTCACTTTACTGCAAACTTATAGCTGACGTTAAATTATGGAGATAAATTCTAATTAATTCCACTAATTCACAAAGAAGAGGTGATCCATTTTCTCCAAATCTATTCAAAATACTACCTAAAATTTTAATGTTAAGTAGTCCTATATTGAAATTACAATTTATTGTTAACTAGACCTTTACTGCAATTTACAATGTAATGTTAACTAGTCCTATATTGCAATTTACAATTTAATACTAACTAGTCCTGTATGGCAATTTACACCTTAATGTTAACTAGTCCTATATTCCAAGTCCTATATTGAAATTACAATTTAACGTTAACTAGTCGTTTACTGCAATTTGCAATGTAATGTTAACTAGTCCTATATTGCAATTTAAATTTAATACTAACTAGCCCTGTATGCAACATATAGTTTAATGTTAACTAGTCCTATATTCCAAGTCCTATATTGCAATTTACAATTTAATGTTAAATAAGTTAACATTCAATTATAAATTTAAAGAGGAAGTAAAATTATCTTTATCTGCAGATGATACGATAGTAAGCACAAGTGAACTAAAACTTCCAAAAGGCAATTCCCAGAGTTGATAAACACTTTCAGCAAAGTTGTTGGATACACGATTAACTAAAAAAGAAAAAGAAAAACCAGTGGCCTTTGTATGTACAAATGAGTTTGCAAGTGTAAACAACATAGAGAGACATCTTAAAGTTTGAACTGATGTTTGACACTTGTTAAATTTTTATTCTACATAATGGATAACCTTTAGTAACTCAATGTGTGTTGGGTAACATCATACAAATTATTTGTAGTCACAGATTACTTTTGATATTATTGAAGGTGCTCAAAGACTACTGCAATATACAAAGACTTTAATGGATTCATGACTTACTAAAGAGTTTAGTCTTCTATAAAGATATCAGAAAGTACAAGACTTTAACACATTGACCACGTTTATGGGGTTTATCGCATTATGACTTTTTCTCAGGTTTCTAGGACGACTGCCACATGCAAAGGCTTTACCACATTGCTTATTCATAGCGTTTCTCTCCAGGATGTGTTCTTCTATGTTCATAGATGACTATGTTGTGAAAAGGTTTTATCTCATTGATAAAATTTGTAAGATATGTAATCAATATATGCTGTTATATATTCTAATATGTTTATAGTATACAAATGTTGGGAAGAAGCAAAAGAAACTTGCCCTAAGGACTGCCTTTTGTTACCACTCTTCATTTAATCATAAACTGAAACTAAGTTTAAGTTCCAGGTCATAGGGGACCTGTGTACTTAATAATATCTGACCAGCTTTTATTATTCATGGTATGTTCCCTAAAACATAACAACTGTTCCTAACCATAATTTCTGTTATTCATGTTTTATTTCTTAAAATATAATGCATGTTCCTAACCAAAAATAACAAATGGTTGACAGTGTAGACCATACAACATACATTCTGTATCTTTTGACATAAAGTAACAACAGAAAAAAACGTGATTTGAAAAAAAAATGTAGCTGTAACTTGGCACAGGACTTTGTGTTTTTGACTTTTGGAAGTTATATAACTTTCTGGTTCAGGGTGGGGCTGAGGCTGGGGTATTGCAGCTGAGATTCTGAGTGTAATTTTCTGGCCCTGATTTATCAGTACTGACTTGATTACAATAAATTCTTAACATTTGCCTTGTCCTGTGTATGAGTTGTGTTGGATTTCAGTGGACCTCATGATGTAATGGCTTTAGCACTGTATGTAAGCACTGTCCAGTATGAATAGTTTCATAATGATGAAGACTACAGAGGTGTGCAAAGGCTTCATTATACCAAACATATTCATAAGGTTTTTCTCTAGCACACATTCTTTCATGATAATGAAGACTAGAGAATTGTGCAAAGGCTTGACTGTATTAAATACACTAACAGGATTTCTGTCTTAGTGTTTCCATTGTTATTAAGAGAAATCAGGAACAAGTCAACTCCTATAAAAGCAAGAGTTTAATTGGGACTGGCTTACAGTTTCAGAGATTTAGTACTTTTTTGTCATAGCAGGAAGCATGGCAGGCATGAAAGAAAACATGATGCTGGAGAAGAAGCTGAGAGTTCTGGTTCTTGATCCAAAGGCAGCCAGGAAGAGACTGTTTGCCAGGGAGTTAATAGGAGGGTCCATTCTGCAGTGGGTGGAACTTCAAAGCCCACCCCCACAGTGATGCACTTCCTCCAACAAGGCCACATCTTATAATAACTTCCTCCCACTCCCTGAGCCAAGCAAATTTATACTACCACATTCCACTGCCTGGCCCCCATATGATTGTGCAAACACATGATTGTTTGGAGACCATATTTAAAAATAGCATAATACAAAATATGTGAGGTTCAAATTAAAAAGTCCTCATCATCTATAGAAGTCTCATAAATGTTAAAAGTCCAAAGTTCAAAGTCTCTTCTTAGATCATTCCAATCATGTAACTATAATCCTCTATACTTTCAAAAATACCACATAATATTCATCCAAATTCAGAGGACATACTTTACCATACCTAATCACCATTGTGAGCAAATACTGGGCACAAAAGAACACCAAAACCCAGTAAGGCAATCTCTAATGTCTGATGTCAAAGTGTTCTTCAGATCTTCAACTCCGTCTTCCGTGATCACTGCATCACAATTCTTTCTCTTTGGCTGATTATATTTCCTGAAAGTAGTTTTCCTGAGAAGGTATCCCATAGCTTGGGAATCTAAAACACTTGGGGTCTCCAAAGTAACTTTAAAATTACAGCTTCTTGTTCCAGTATCTGGGATTCACAGATGATCTTCTGCCCTCCTCAAAAGAAGCTGGGTCTCTCTCCAGATCTTCTCTCTATAGTATACTAGGTTCTGCTTGACTCCACTCAACTGCTGCTGCTGTTCTTTCTGCTCATCCCATGGGACTGACAACTTCAATATGCTGGGTTCTTCTGTGACAAACATTCTTGGCTGCACTCCCCTCACGCTCCCTTCATGGTGCCAAGCCTCTGCTGCACTGCATGAAATATTTATGCCTTAAAGCCAGTGCCACCTGGGTGAGTCTTACACAGGACTGAGTCAAGCTGCACCACAAGGGACAACCTTGGCTACCTCTGGAATACAACTTCTTTCTCCTCTCAGAAAACACCAGAAGATTTCACCTCAGTGATGCTGGTTTCTTATTCATCCCCACTAATTTTTTGACTATGGCTAACTAGCATCAATTGTCTCAGTCGTCCCTTCTATTATTGCCTTTAAAGCCCGATCCACATGTACAAGGTTCCTGAGTTCCTATGCTTGCTGTGGCTGGAACACTGCCACTTCTATTACTTCATCACCAGCTTTCCATTTTTCAACAACTTCATTACTTAAGCTCAGCTGTCCTTGAACTTGCTCTGTAGATTAACCTAAACTCAGATCTGCCTGGCTGTGTCTTCTGAATGCTGGGTAATACATGTGTAACACTTTGGCCATACCTAAACTTTTCTTTAGTTACAAAGTGTTCTGTACCAGGAAGACTTGAATCAGAATTCTGCTTGATGTTTATCTGGAATTTAAAGAATATACCTCCATGCCTGTACTTAAGTATTTTATTTTAGATCTTAAAATGATAACCTAGAATACTAATAAAAATCTAGCAATTGTAAATTACACACATACTGGTAACTCTTATGTCCACATGAAAATAATAACTAGGTAATAAGAATGTCTAACACAATACAGTTCTCTTTTATACAACTTCAAATCCATAAGTTTAGGTGGATGGAATCTTGCCCTAATATCACTGTTCCTTTAATTCCATTTAATATCATTGATCACAGAATTCAGCTTCAATCAACTTCCTGGTTAGGTTTTATCTTTTGAGCTAACATTTTATATATTTTTTCTTTCTAAGATTACTATACTTGCTCAAATCGTCATGAGACTAAACATAGCTCAAAGGCTTTGCTGGCTTCACTGAGACTTTCTTTGTCAATGCAACAAACATCAACCTCTTTACCTTATCTTCAAGGACACTCTACTGACAAGGGCAAAAGGCAGCAACATTCTTCCGTAAAACATCATAAAAAGTATATACAAAATTCAAATCACCCTCAGTACATATGTGTTTCATATTCTTACTAGGACAGCCCATTACGTTCCACTTAATGCATATACAGATTCAAAGTCTAAAAATCCACATTGCTCCATTAAAAAAAAAAAAAAAAAACACAGTCAGGCCTATCATAGCAATGCTTAAGTCTGGGGTACCAACTTCTGCCTTAGATAGAATTTCCATTGCTAAGAAGAGACACTGTAGCCAGGGCAACTGTGTTAAAGGCAAATACTTAATTGGGCCTGGCTTACAGTTTCAAATGTTTAGTCCATTGCCATCATACAGGAATGTCAGCATGCAGTCAGCCACGATGCTGGAGAAGGAGCTGAGAGTTCTGCATCCTCATGTGAAGGCATCCAGGAAGAGACTGTCTTCCAGCCTAGTGGTAGGAGGGTCTGTTTTGTACTGGCTTGAGCTCCAAAGTTCAGCGCCATACTAGTTCAATTCCTTCAAAAAGGTAACATCTGCCACAAGGCACATCTCTTAATATTGCCACTTCTTAGGGTCAAACAAACTTAAGTCCCCACAGTTTATTTCTACTATAAATCCTTTCAAGCTTTTAAAAATGGGTAGGATATGCAGAGGCTTTCACCTGTTGATTACTTTCAGATGTTTTCTCTCTCAAATGTGTTCATTTCTGTATTCAGAAACCACTGTGGCATGTAAAGAATTTCCCAACTTTAGGAAAATCAAAAGGTTTCTGCTCAGTTTGTGTTCTTTTATATCTTTGGAGACTACAGAGATATGCACAGGTTTTACCACATTCATTACATCTGTAAGGTTTCTCTAAAGCCAGTGTTCCTTTAAGTGTTGGGAGACTACAGTGACATACAAAGGCTTTATCACATTGACTACATTCATAAGGTTTCACTCTGCACATTTTCTTTTGTGTATTCAGAGATGACTGTGTCCTGGAAAGGCTTTACCTCATTCATGACATTCAGTTTCTCTCCAGTATGTTTTTGGAGATGACTGTGACATGAAAAGGCTTTAAGACATTGGTTTATTCATAAAGTTTCTCTCCAGTATGTGTTGTTTTATGATATTGGAGACCACTGTAATATGAAAAGGTTTTACCACATTGATTACATTCATAAGGTTTCTCTCCAGTATGTGTCCTTTTATGACATTGGAGACTACTGTGATATGAAAATGCTTTACCACATTGATCACATTCATAAGGTTTCTCTCCAGTATGTGTTCTTTTATGTCTTTGGAGATGACTGTGACATGAAAAGGCTTTACCACAGTGATTACATTGATAAGGTTTCTCTCCAGTGTGTGTTCTTTTATGTATTTGGAGGTTACTGGGACATGAAAAGGCTTTACCACATTGATTACATTCATAAGGTTTCTCTCCATTATGTGTTCTTTCATGTTTTCGGAGATGACTGCGACATGAAAAGGCTTTACCACATTGATTACATTCATAAGGCTTTTCTCCAGTATGTGTTCTTTTATGTCTTTGGAGATGACTGTGATATAAAAAGCCTTTACCACATTGAGTACATTCATATGGTTTCTCTCCAGTATGTGTTCTTTTATGTTTTTGGAGACTACTGTGACATGAAAAGGCTTTACCACATTGATTACATTCATAAGGTTTCTCTCCAGTATGTATTCTTTTATGAGATTGGAGAAGACTGGGCCTTGCAAATGCTTTACTACATTGATTACATTCATAAGGTTTCTCTCCAGTATGTGTTCTCTTATGAGATTGGAGATGATTGTGCCATGAAAAGGTTTTACCACATTGATTATATTCATAAGGTTTCTCTCCAGTATTTGTTGTTTTATGATATTTGAGACCACTGTGACATGAAAAGGTTTTACCACATTGATTACATTCATGAGATTTCTCTCCAGTATGTGTTCTTTTATGAGATTGGAGATGACTGTGACGTGAAATGTCTTTACCACATTGATTACATTCATGTGGTTTCTGTCCAGTATGACTTCTTTCATGCCTGTAACAATAATGGGCACATGTGAAAACTTTACCACATTCATAGACTGATCAATCTTTTTACAAATATGCATAAATTTTACAGTTGGTCTAATAATAAAGAACACTCAGATCTTAAGGTTTTATCACTTTGATGTTCATGGTTGTACTTGCTCACTGTGGGTTGCTTTACCTCTCTGATAATACCTGTGATGGTAAGAGCATTTATTACATGGCTCATATTTACGGAATCCTTTTTCTATATGAGATTTCATTATGATGTTTTCAACATGTCATAAGAAATATGGAATAACTCAGAGCATAAAAACACTGATTGCATTGTTAGTTTTTCCTGTAGTGTGCATAAAACAACAGCAGCACTGTGAACCAGGATTACAAAAGAATTTACAAACTTCTAGTACCCATAGAGATTTTCTGCAGTGTGACTTTGGGGATCTTCCTAGTAAAGTCAGGAAACCAATTAATTGCAAATGGCTATCATATTCAGAAAGTCTACCAAAGGCAGAATACTACATGTCTTCTCATTGTTCTGAAGTAGATAGATTTATGTTGTTCCTTTTAGTATCTCTATGCTCACATGGTTTCATCCATTCTGACAGTTGATACACCCATTAAAAAAGAAGAACAAATGAAAGGTTTCCACATTGAATTCACATGCATTGACTTTTTGTTCATTGTAGACATGATTAATGTTTCTCCAGGACGTCATTCTTGACTCTCAAAAACTGACAAATCACTAAACTTAAAATTTTCACTACAAGTATATGAGTATCACCAACTTTATCATGAACTATTTGCTTATTAGAAGGTTATGGATACATGTTTATCACTATTCAATGTGCAACATCTAAATATTATGAGACTATACAAATTGGTAGTTCCACAACATAGCTCTAATGGAGATACAAATCAAATAAACTGATCGCTTAAGGCATTGTTTCCTTCTCTTCTTTCTTACAGAATTGCCTTGCAAACACCAATCACATAACTGACATTGAGGTACATAATTTTGGGTGAATTTATAATCACAGCTACAATAAAAGGACTGATATTTTACACAATTGCTTTCCACTAGAGCTTCCAGATCATATTAAACTTTCCTCACAGGCATATTTGTATCAGCTTATACATTAAAATTACCTTTCATGACTTCTAGACATTTGACATTGTTCTTCAGTATGATGGCCTTCCAAATTATAGCCTAAAACACGGTACCAGAAAATGAAAGACATGGGATTGGAATTAGGCAATATTCAATTTATTCTGAATTTTCACGGCAATGAACCTGATTTATTCAACTCAATATTACTTGTTCTCTATTGAAATAAGATATGATCATCAGTAACCCAGAAACATTTTTCCCTTATATTGAGAAGCAAAAATAAATTCACAGTCTTACCTATAGCAGTGAGGTTCCAGTAGGTTTCAAGCATCACATCTTTGTAGAGATTCTTCTGGGAAAGATCCAGCAAATTCCACTCTTCTGCAGTGAAGTTCACATGCACATCGTCAAAACTCACTGCTTCCTAAAATATCACATACATGTGTACAACACAAGGCCTGATACTGACATCACTACAAAGTAAATTATGCTTCCTAGACAATATAATCATATAATTCAGGTGATTCCTCCACTTATTTTCTAACACACAAATTATAATATAATCACCATGTCAGTTTAGAAAAAACTTGAAATATAAGGTTCACCTGTGTCACTTCTGAACCCTTTGAATAGGATATAGCCTTGCAACACAAATGGCAACTGAGAGGGATATGCAGGGGGAAACAGATCAACTGTACTGAGCACACATCTGAAAAGCTGTATGAACAATTACTAACTACAAAGCTGATGGACAAGCTGTGTGTATTTGCTCATGTCTTTAATCACAAAGGGACAGGCAGGTGTATGTCATTGAGCTGGATGCCAGCTCTGTCTATGCAATGAGTTTCTGGACAGCAAAAGTTACATGTTAGGAACCTCACTCTGCTACAAAAATAAACCAGGACAAAATGATAGAATGAACTCACAGTTCATTACTGAAGTTCCTGCAAAGAATTATAAATTCACTGCAGTTCTGTATTCATCTTGCATAAACATAAAGTGAAATAGTTCAAACAGCAACATTAATTAAATTATACTAAAAGGGAATGTATGTTTAAACAGTTAAAAATAGACAGATGGAAATATTGATAATATATATGTTGAACAGAAATAAAAAAAATGTAGTTCATGAGATATAGCTCAAGAATTGAAAGGTCTTGCTGGTCTTCACATAATGGTGGTCAATTTCTAGCATACACATGTGGACTAACACCTGTCCATTTCTTCAAGATCAGGAGTTCTGAGGCCATCTTCTGACAACAATAAAGATGAGGCACGCATGATATTCATATTAATGCACTCAGCCATAATACACTTATTTATTCTAAAATTTCACAACAAACATAAGAGTTAGGCAGAACATCATACTCCTACAATTCAATGAATCTGAAGCATCAGAAAATATTGATGACATGAGCATAAGCCATCCAGGAAAAATAGAATATAATCTATATATTACACTGAATTTCAAAATTAAATATGTGGATGAAGACCATCAGAAAATCATGTGCTTATTGAACAAAATCATGTCAGGGGGCTTATGTGGTTTCTATATCTACAATCAGGACAGAAAGGGCTTCACTGAAAAATTTGGTCTAGAAAACCAAAAAAAGAACGAATAAAGTTAAAAATATAAAACCACCAGGTTTGCAAAATAGCATAGCATTGAACAGGAAATGTGTGCACAGTATCTTATGTGATTGAGGGACAGAGTACAAATGGGGAATGTATGGGAGCATGAGAAGAAAGCTGAAGCATGAGATTCAACCACAACACTGGAGACACCCAGAACAAAATTTATCCTGTCTTTAAGAAATGCCAAGGTAAAGATGGAGCAGAGAATGAAAGAGTAGACAATGAAAACTCACTCAATTAGAGACAAAAATGGACAAGCTTGAATTTATGACATTATTAAGGATACTCTGTGATGCTCCCACACAGGAGCCTTGCATAATTGTCCATTGAGAGGCTCCACCCAGCAGCTGACTGAAGCAGAAGCAGAGACCTACATTCAAACATTGCATGCACCTTGGTAACTCTGATGGAAAAGTTGGGGAAAAGATTGAGGGCGCTGAACAGGATAGGAACTCCACAGGAAGACCAACAGACTCAACTAACCTTCATCCTTGGGGACATAAAGAAACTGAGACGAAAACAATAACACACAGAGACTGGACAAAGAACCCTGGACCATAAATAGCAGATGTACAGCTCAGTCTTCATGATGGTCCTCCAACTACTGTAGCAGGAGTTGTCCCTAAAGCTGCGGTCTATCATTGGAATCTGTTCCCTTGACTGGGCTGCCATGTCTGGCCTCAGCACAGAGGAACCACTTAACCCAATAGAGACTTGATACACCATCATGGATACCCAGGGGCCCATACCCTCTCAAGGGACAAACAGGAGATACAGGAGGGACTCTGTAAAGGCAGGAGACCTAGAGTAGGGACTCCACTAAGTTCAGGGCCATTTTACATATAACAACTTTAAACTGGAAATAATACAGATGCTGCTCAACCAAAATGTGATTATAGAAAATGTGGTTCATTTACAAAATAAAATGTTATTTAGTTATCAAATACAAGGATATTATAAATTTTGCAGGCAAATAGATGCAACTAGAAATTATTATCTCAGTAATGTAACCCATATCTAAAAGCACATGATTGTATGTACTCACTTACAAGAGAATAATAATCATAAAATACAGGAAACCCACACTACAATTCAAAGACCCAAGGAAACTAAACAAGAAGGAAGGCCGAAATGAGCATGGTTGAATCTCACTCAGAAGGGGGAGTAAAGCTATCATAGGAGGCAGATGGAAGACAGAGAACTGCAAGGGAGAGCAGATAAGAAAGGGAAATCAGGGAGAACCAGGAACAGGTGTGGTGAGAGACAAGAGAAGACCAGAGGGGAAAAATGAATCAAAATCTGCAGCTGGCAGGGGGAAGAAGTACATTTAGGATGTGCCAGAGACCATGGATTAGAGGGCACATTGGAGTCCATGTGGTTGATCTTATCTGAGATGCATAGCAGTTAGATATGGATGCTGAAGAGGCCACATCTGGAGTCAGCCAGGACCCCCAGTGGAGAGTTAGAGACAACAACCAATACAAAAACCTTTTTACCCAACATTTGTTCCTGTCCACAAGAATACAATCTACAACATAGATTCTGTACAGCAGCAAAATAACCCTTTGATACCATTTTGTTGTTGTTGTTCTAACTTGCTACTCTGCTGCTGTGATTGAATCCTCTCAGCAAAAGCATCTCAGGTAATAAGTTGTTGTTGTATATGGTTCTGTCAGATCACAGTCCATCCTTTTGGGAGCTTAGATTAGAAAGTGAAGGCAAAAAGCATGGACAAACACTGTCTCCTGGCTTGCTCTCTTGCTTGGTAACTGTCTCAAGCTCAGCCTGCTCTCTCATCCAGCCCAGGACCACTTGCTTAGGGATAGTGCCACCCTCAGTGGAAGAGCCTTCCTAATCAATCACCAACACTCTCTCTCACAGACATAGCAACCAGCCATTCTGATGAGGGCACAGCCTCAATTGAGGTTCCTTCAGATGACTGTAGCTCTGAAATGCTGAGAACTGAAAACAACAATGACAGAGATACAATAATAAATGAGCAAGTTGTAAAAACCCAAAACCAATGAGCTAACCATATCAATACAGAAGCTCCTGCCACCACGTGAGGAACTTGGAGTTGTGGCTGAGCAAGGACAAGATAGGGAGGGCACCTGGCTCAGAGCAGGGAAGGATACACTGGAATGGGGAGCTTAGAGGCTGTGCTGACCTGGGGTGAGGCATCATTAACCCTGGGTTCCCAGGCCAGTGCTACCAAAGATGTGGCTAAAACAGCTGAAAGGTGGACAGAAAAGCAGATTATCTCACAAACCCAGAAATGATCACCACAAAGGACAGGATCTCTGACACAAGGAAGATATGCTAAATTTGTTAGAATCGATGAACCTTCCATCTAATGACATCTAATGACAGCTTCAAGTTCAAAACTACAAACTCAGAAATGAACTGGGCAGAGGGTAGTTCAGGAGGTGGGAAATGACGTCATTGTCTTTCTACCTTATAAAACAAGGTAGGCAGAGCCTGATTTTGCCCTAGATGCTGTCTGGAAGAGCTCTCTGTCATGGACTAGTCATGGACTAGTCCTGTTGTTAAGAAGAATTTATCCCATGGTGTGGGGCAAGTAACTAAATCCATTAGGGTGGGATCTGTCTTATTTCCTCAGTGAGAGAATGACAAACTTCCACACCCAAAATAGACAGCCACAAGGGGGCGGTAGAGGCTTCCCAGTAGATTCCTCCACTTGGACAAAGGAGAAAATGAGACAGGATGGCAGCTGTGAGCCCTGTAGCAGGGCTCCAAGTCTGTTCTAACCTTCCCAGAAATTAAGACCAGAGAAACACCATCCACTATACCAGGCTCTGGAACATCTTTGAAGCACTTTGGGGCTGCGACTCTCCAGCGTATCCACTGTAGCAGGATTCCAAATTCAATTTAGTCATCTCCCTCCACAATACTCAAGAAAAACCTGAAAACCAAGGCACACAGACTCATATCTGGCAGACAAGCCACTGACATAGAAACAATGGTTCATCTTAACAACCAGCCTTTCAATCCTTTAATTGGGAGTCCTGAGAATCTTGGGGTTCCAGTCAATGCCCTAAGATGTTATGTCCAAGTCAAAGAGACCCCAACGACCAACAAGGAGCCTATTGCAACGCAAACACATGGAGGTCTTTATTATGAGCTCTCTAATAAGGATTCTCACCAGTCAGCCTCACGTGAGATCGAATCTGAGAGACCAAGTCTAGGGGTGCTGGGTATTTACTACAGTTACAGCAAGATTGGGAAATTAACACACAGGCCAACAACTTAATATTTTAAAAGCTGTATTACTGGCATAATCTGCAGGAACCAACCAAGGGGGTAAAATCATCTGACACCCATGATGGGTAGGCTAACTTTTTCTCTGTAAGGTGTGTTAGTTATCATTATGTAGCTTAACCCTGCAGTTGTACCTTGACTGGCTTTTGACAAACGGGCATTGTCATAGGATGTTTGCTCAAGTGGACTTTGTGCGCTCTCTAAAACAGAATTAATTGGAATTTACAAACTCACCTTTGTGCCTGCAGTCCTTATTATTGAAAGATGCTCCTGTTCAAGCACAAGCCATGCATGGCAGTAGAAAAGGTACTTGATCCAAAGACCTACCTCCTTATCTGTTACTGCACTGTCTGAAACTGTTTTCCTGAGCAGGTACCCCACAGCTCTGGAATCTCAAAATATTAGGGTTTCAAAGGTAACTTCAATATTACAGCTTCTTGTTCCAGTATCTGGGATCCAGACAGGATCATCTGCGCTCCTCAAAAGAGATTGGGTCACTTCTCCAGCTCTTCCATCTATAGCACTCTAGGTTCTGCTTGACTCCACTCTACTGCTGCTGCTGTTCTTTCTGCTCATCCCACGGGACGTACATCGTCCATATGCTGGGTTCTTACCCTGTGACTAGGATTCACTGCGTTTCTGTCATGCATTCCCTTCACCATGCCAAGCCTTAGCTGCTCTGCATGACAGGTTCATTTATGCCTTTGAAACCAATACCACCTGGGTGATTCTCACAAAGGATTGACTCCAGGTGCACAACAAGGATCAACCTTGGCAACTTCTGGAATTCAACTTCGTTGTCTTCTCAGAAAACACTTCCGAGAAGATGTCACTTCAGTGGTGCTGGTTTCTTCTTTGTCACCACTAATTTTTTAAGTACAGCCAACCAGCATCAATTGTCTCAGTCGTTCCTTCTATTCTTTCCTCCCAGAGCCACATGGACAAAGCTGCTGAGTTCCTCTGCCTGCTGGGGCTGGAACTTGGCCCCTACTATTACATCATCACCAGCTTTCTATTTTTCAACAGTTTCACTGCCTAAGCTTGGCTGTCCTTGAACATGCTCTGTAGATGAACCTTGAACTCAGATCTGCATGACTCTGTCTCCTGAATGCTGGGTAATACACGTGTAACACTTTGTGTGTATCTAAGCTTTTCTTTACCTAAAACATGTTCTATACCAGGAAGACTTGAATCAGAGAACTGTTTGGCACTCATCTCCTGGGATTTAAGGCATGTAACACTGTGTCTGTACTTACGTACTTTACTTTAGATCTTAAAATGAAAGCCCAGAATAGTAATCACAGTCCATTGATGGTCAGTTTCACACATACTGGTTACCCTTGTCTCCACATGAAAACGATGACCAGGTGACAATTGAAAGATATAAAAATTTATAAAGGGCATGGAAAGTTTGTATGACTCCCTAGAGCTGAGCCAAGAATGTAGTCCAGCGGGTTCACTAGCTCCAGGTTCCAGGAACTGGCTGACCACAAAGAAAGCAGAACTAAAACTCCAGGTCAGCTGGGTCGTTCCTGGAACTGGCTGACCACAAAGTAGATGGTTAAGCAAGATTCAATTTATGAGAAAAACATGTACAAGATGTTTCCCACATGACCGACTGAATAATGGGCTGGGACTGTCCACTATTTTTATGATGTTCTTCCTTGGTTTCCCATTCAACCCCCTGGTTTGTGGTTTTTTTCCTTTGAATACCCTTCTCCCCCTGGCCTTGATATCAATACCCCTCATTATGAGTCTCAACCTCAGCCCGGCTGATTCCTGAAATAAAGCCTCTTCATGTTTGCTGGCCTCGATCTCCCAAGACAAGAGTGAGGGTCTCCCCTTCTGGGGGTCTTTCAATAATAACGCCCACCACGATACAGTTTTCCTTTATACAAGTCTGAGGGCGTGTCCATAGGTCCACCAGCCAGTAACTGGAGGCAGCTCCAGTCATGCCCCTGCCTCAGATTCACAGGTGCCTCCGCATGCTCACGGGTAGCCCGGAACCTCTGCTTCCACCCTCCGGACACAATACCTGGAACCTAGGGTCATCTCCCCATTCTTTGGCAGCAGCAATTGGATCGCGTTACATGGTTTCTGATGTCAGAAGGACCCCGCTCATGCCACTGGGACCTCAGTGCTCCTCCCGGATCACAGCAACAGCGGCAGTGGGGGTATCTGGGCTGGTGGTGAAGGCTCTAAGGGGATCTCCAAACCCCTGGCGTGTGCGCTGGCCCCAAGCCTTCATGGGAAATGTAGTCTTCGACTGGATGCCGTCTTCCTTTTTTCTTGCGACATTATGGGATATGTAGTTTGAAGGCCGGCCACCATCTTGGATTGCATTTACTACGCATAAGCAGTTAGTTCTCTGACAGCCAACTTGGTACTAGTTCTCATGGGAAATGTAGTCTCAGGCTGGCCGCCATCTCTGCTTAGCCCTGGTTGTACTGTAACACTCTGTGTAGACCAGGCAGGCCTTGAACTCAAAAATTCCCCTGCCTCTGCCTCCCAAGTGCTGGGATTAAAGGCCTGTGCCACCACAACCAGGCCGAAATAAGTACTTACTAATACCACTTTTAAAACACAAATAAACAAAGAATTCACCTTTGTTTTGAAAAAAAAAAAAAAAAACCTAGGGCAAGTACAAAAAACAAAACACCACCCTGTTCAAAGTCCTTTATATATGTAGGTTGTCAAAAGAATCTGTAGCCCAGATTAAAGGTGGATCTGAACATCTCAAAAGAACAAGATTAATAAAAGGTTTCTCACATCCAAAGTTGCAATTAAGAAATATGCCCCACAGCAAGCAGGGTTTGATTTAGGGTTAAGGGATTAGACAGTGATGGATAGGATTAGGATAAAGGTTCTTAGAATTAGGTTTAGGAGGTTAGGAAATTAAGAGGTGAGGGTTAGGATAGGGTTAGGCTCAGGGTTAAGGTTAAGGTGGCCACCATTATTCTTGACGATCCCACTGAATCAATATTATCCCTATTACACAAAGAAGAAATATCAGGCCTACAAGGTATTCATTTTATGTCTTAATGGTTTGTTTTATTCTTATTCTGATAGCTTCTCTCTTACTTGTAGAAAGGCTTCTCAAAAGAACCTAAAAGTTTTTCCAACCATTTGCCTCCAAAACTAGCATACTAACAAAGGAAGCAAAGACTTTGATATTCACAGAACCCCACAGATAATCAAAGGATAAGTTGCCAAGAGCCACACAGCCTGCTGCCAGCAAAGAACATTTATGCTACCCTATGTTGAGTCTCACTGTCAGCTATTGCTGCAGTTAATTTTCCTCTGAGATAAAATGCCCTTCAGTACTCTTCTGCTCCAGACATGTCTGGTTTACTTTCTGCCCAACCTACAAATATGCTTACTAAAGATTTCTATGTGAAGTTTTCACTTAACAATGAATATTCTGAAACAGGAATCCCAGACAAGCAATATATGCAAGTTAATGGCTTATTAAAATTTGACTTTTTATTAATTACATATAGAATATACACATGAGACATGGTTTGTTATTTACATCATGTACTTAATAGCCAATGAATTTCAAGTAAATTAAACTTGTTAACTTGACCCTAGTTCATTTTGCTCCTAATGAAAATAAACTTAAAATTTGATATGAAAGGACAAAAGTATATTTAATTCTTATATCTACACAGGTAGAATAAATATAAACTGATAATATGGGTCTTCGTTTTGTTCCTAATGAAAATAAACTTAAAAATTGATATGAAAGGACAAAAATATATTTAATCAATATATCTACACAGGGACAATAAATATAAAATAATAGTATGGGTCTGAATCTTTTCTTGGAATAGTTAACATGAGGACATATAATTAAATTTTATTGTCTAATGATACATATAAACATACAGTTCTGGGTACAGTGATATCTCTTTGAGCCCCATCCTATTTCTAGTATACAATGTGGTCCGTTAAGATTCTAAGTTACTTTTAAAGAGTTTACTAATCCTAGACCAGAAGATGTTATTAATATTACACATTGTCCTCACTCATATAAGCATGTTATATCCACGTTTTTAATCATGATTTATACATATTTTAAATTTTATACAGGCATAAACATGTTAATAATAATTTAAAAGATATTTATATCCAGTAAAACTTCCTTAAAAACAAATAAATATACTCAGATTAGAAGATCCAGCAAAGAGCTAATCTTTCCTTCTTAAATTAAACCACTACCATTTCACACCTTCAACCCACCCCTACCTCCTTCGCAACACACACAGGGGAGAGAGAGAGAGAGAGAGAGAGAGAGAGAGAGAGAGAGAGAGAGAGAGAGAGAGAGAGAAACTGAATAATAAAATCACGTCAATTAGATCATTTTATCATCCATTTTTTAAATAAAATGCACAATAAAAGATCAATATAATCAGTCATCCTGGAACTCTGTGTGCCAGGCAGACTTACTTAGTTAGACAGTGAAAATACATAAAAAAGGATATCAACATAAATATCATTCATTGTCCTGGAACTCCATGAATCTTTCTAGGTAGACCTGGTTTCAGATATCCGTGGTTCCAGACTAAGCCAGTTTATGCAGTGACTTTACAGACAACCAGAAATACATGGAGAGAAATTTCACCACCATCTCAGTCTATGTAACTGACCTTTAACAACAGTCCACAAACACGTGATAGTAAAATAAAATCCTAGAGCACATTTATGGTTCTAGTTTCATGTCCGAAGGAAGACACACAATCAGAGCTGAAATACAATCAGTCAAAAAGCCCTTAGTGAAACCCAACTGGCCTTCCTTACCAAAGTTCTACAGACAACAGGATGAAACAAATCATGTCTCTGTATATTAAATCCAAAATATTTTGTTGTTGTTTCTTTGCCTCCTGAGTCCTGGGATTAAAGGCCTGTGCCACTATTGATTGATCACTATTGGTCATTGACTAGTATTGATTATTGATAATTGATTAATATTGATTACTCACCACATCAGACCCCCACCCTCGTCCCATAGAAGCCACACCCATGGAACGGCCACAGTAATGATACTAATCAATTACCAATAAACACGCTAATCAATAATACTAATCAATGACCAGTAATCCATGCTGGTCAATAACTAAAAATGATCAATTACAATGATAATCAGCAGTCAATGCCAATCAGTAATCAATACCAATTGATATTTTGTTGTTGTTTCATTTCTGGAAAGAGCTCCTCTTTGTTTAGCCTCAGCTTTCCTGTAACTTGGTCTGTAGACTAGGCTAGCCTCAAATGTACACTGATCCACCTCTCTCTGCCACCACCACTGCCTGGCCAAAGCTAGAATCATTAATAAAAATGATGAGAATCTCAGCCGGTCATAGTGGTGTACAGCTTTAATCCCAGCATTTGAAAGGCAGAGGCGGGCTCTTACAGGTTTGAGGCCAACCTAGTCTACAAAGTGTGTCCAAGACAGCTAGGAAGTCTGCCCTGCCTGCCTCTGCAGCCTCCACAGCCGGAGAGAGAGAAAGACAGAGAGAGTCTTACAGGCAACATTTTCCTAAATTGAGAAAAACTTGAAGCCATTCATCAGGAGACAGGAGGACTGCTGTGCACTGAACTTTTGCTTTTTTCCAAGCATCATTTGAGGGTAAAATTGTTAATTGTTTTTCAAAACACTCAATTCTGTGGACTCATCTCAGACGTGTGAAGCCGAGTGAAGAGACCAAGAGGTCGTCCAGCAGGACTTTTGTCATGATCTTCTTCCAGGAACTGTGTGACTACACGGGTCTTCCTGATCTGAACACAAGGCTAAAGGAGGAAACTCTTCCGCCATTCTGTGGAGGACTGTGACCCCCATGACCCTGAGACAACACACGCAACACCCAGTTTGCCGTTAACTTCTTCACAACCATAGGCCTTGGGGATTTGACGCTAGAACTTCCAGAACATCTGAAAAATGTTCATTCATCTGTCTGCTGGAAACCAGAGCTGAGCAAAAGAAGCCTTGACATCTTCATCTTCCTCATCTTATTCTTCTTCACCTTCATCTTCTCCCATTCATCCTCCTCTCTTCTTCCTCTTCTTCATCCTCCAACCTCCTCCTCCTCCTCCTTCCTCTTTCTCCCCCTTCCTTCCTCCTCCTCCTCTTTCCTCTTCTTCCTCCTCCTCCTTCCTCTCCTTCTTCCTCCACCTCCCTCCTCCTCCTTCCTCTTCTTCCTCCTCCCCTCATCCTTGTCCTCCCCCTCCCTCCTCATCCTTCCCCTTCTCCTCCTCCTCCTCTTCCACCTCCTATTCCTCCACCTCCTCCTCCCCTTACTCCTCCACCTCTCCTTCCTCCTTTTCCCCTTCCTTCCTCCCCTACCTTACTCCTTTTCCTCCTTCCTCTTCTTTCTCCTTTTCCTCCTCCTTCTTCCTCCCCCCTCCCTCCTCCTCCTTCTCTTCTTCCTCCCCCCCTCATCCTTGTCCTTCCCCTCCCTCCTCATCCTTCCCCTGCTCCTCCCCCTCCTCCTCCACCTCCTTTTCCTCCACCTCCTCCTCCCCTTACTCCTCCACCTCTCCTTCCTCCTTTTCCCCTTCCTTCCTCCCCTACCTTACTCCTTTTCCTCCTTCCTCTTCTTTCTCCTTCCCCTCCTCCTCCACCTCCTTTTCCTCCACCTCCTCCACTTCCTCCTCCTTCTCCTCCTCTCCTTACTCCTCCAACTTCCCTTCCCCCTTCTCCCCTTCCTCCCCCTCCTCCTCCTTGAACTCCTTCTCCTCCAGCAGTCAGGAATCTCTCTCAGCTAAAAGTACAAGAAAAGAAGAGACAAGGGAAGGCAGAGGTGAAGAAGCAGATAAGTTAGCCAGGGGCCACCAGGCAGGAGACAGGAGGTGAAATGGAGCCAGGGGCCACCAGGCAGGTGACAGGAGGTGAGATGGAGCCAGGGTCCACCAGGCAGGTGACAGGAGGTGAAATGGAGCCAGGGGCCACCAGGCAGGAGGCAGGAGGTGAAAGGGAGCCAGGAGCCACCAGGCAGGTGACAGGGAGGTGAAATGGAGCCAGGAGCCACCAGGCAGGAGACAGGAGGTGAAATGGAGGCAAGGGCCACCAGGCAGGAGACAGGAGGTGAGATGGAGGCAGGGGCCACCAGGCAGGTGACAGGAGTTGAAATGGAGCCAGGGGCCACCAGGCAGGTGACAGGAGGTGAAATGGAGCCAGGGGCCACCAGGCAGGTGACAGGAGGGTGAAATGGAGCCAGGAGCCACCAGGCAGGAGACAGGAGGTGAGATGGAGGCAGGGGCCACCAGGCAGGTGACAGGAGGTGAAATGGAGCCAGGGGCCACCAGGCAGGTGACAGGAGGTGAAATGGAGCCAGGGGCCACCAGGCAGGTGACAGGAGGTGAAATGGAGGCAGGGGCCACCAAGCAGGTGACAGGAGGTGAAATGGAGGCAGGGGCCATCAGGCAGGTGACAGGAGGTGAAATGGAGGCAGGGGCCACCAGGAAGGTGACAGGAGGTGAGATGGAGGCAGGGAGGACAAGGCACCAGGAAGGAAGGACTGACAGAGCTTGGTCTGAAAGATACAGAGCTCAGAAATCACCAGATGCAGACTGGCAAGATCCCCTAGCGAAGCACATGGAGGACAGATGCCATGAGAATAGTGACAGTGAAGCTGGCAATGGCCTCTCGACAAGGCTCACACAGAGAGCCACAATAAAGCATGGGGAATCAAGTAAGATGGAAACATTCTACTTTTCGGTCAGGCTATACAACGACAAAATAACATGTGTGGAGAAAGGTAATACTTATTTTTGTGTCACTAAATGACCCATGGACGTATACTGAAGATACCACATGCTTTCTAAGGTGCAGCAATATGAAACTTAACAATTTCTTCTAGGACATGGAGCTAGTGCTGATCCAGTTCAGGTACCAAGAGGCCTTTGCTGTTCAGAATGTAACCTCAGTGGCTTCAGTCCATGTCACTTTTTAAATATACTACGTGAATGATGGCAAGAAAGTTCAAATCGGCCCTGACTGAATACAAGCTTTATATATTGAAAAATCAAGTGAATTAGAAATATTCATGATATTCTAAATTCTAATCAAAAGACCCTGAAACTATAGAAGTGGTATCATTTATTTCTTCTTCATTGCATTAGATACAGTTGACTGAATAAATTTGTGAATAGACCTTAAAATGTTCATCATATGAGGTCATTTATAGCACTATTGATGCATGGATTTCACTGCAAAATTCTTTCAATATCTTACTGGACAGCATCACTGAGGCATTAAACAACTCCTTGTCAATAATTGAAACTGCCCTTTCACCAAGATACAAGTAGGCTCAATAAATTTCTTCTATCACCCATTCCCCACATTGCAGGTTGAACCCAGGGTCTCATTGACTCTGAGAAAAACACTCTGCCAATGACTCACCTGCACACCTTCAATATTTTTTCTTTACATTTTCCATCAGTAACAAGTATTTTCGAGCTCTGACCAAAAGCCCCTTTTCCCCAAGAGATCATTAACACTTTCTCCAAATACATGCTCGGCGTCTGTAATACTTATTTTAGGCTCTAGGATGTGAATATGAAACTGATAATCATTCCTATCCTTCCTGCAGCACAGAGAAATTGAAGTTTAAGAAAGGCAGTCAATCTGGCTAGGATCACACAGTGAATTATCAGGGGAAGAAAGACCGTAACTTTTACAACTTAGAGCGCTGTTGGCAACATTATCTGGATGTTAAAATAGCTATTATTGATTTAAAATAGACAACCTTTTGGTAAACCTAATGTTTCAGTGGCAAAGTACTATATATATGTGTGTGTGTGTGTATACATATACAGAGATATATACCGTATATATATATATGTATACATATATGTGTATATACATATATATGTATATACATATATATGCATATATATATATGTGTATGTGTGTATATATATATAGAGAGAGACATGGACTACTTTTTAAGCGCAAAATATCTCATAGATCATGTATCTCCTCCAACTTATCCAAATTAATGAATAGAAATACTGTATTTTTTTAAATAAGAAAGTAACGGAAAGTGTCTCTATTTTACTAAATAGAACTAAAATATATTTCCAGCAAGTAAACGTCCGAATATTTGAAGGGTTAAACTTAATCAGTTAAGATATAAACTGGATTACTTTTCTTATCACTACTAGTATCATATATATGTAATTATATTTATAATTCATTCATTTTATCACTACTGGTGGCAAGTATATGTTAATTGTATGTATAATTCATTCATTTTTATCACTACTGGTTCATGTATATGTAATCATATGTATAATTCATTCTCTCTCTCTTATTTATTTATTTATTTATTTATTTGGTTTTTTGAGACAGGGTTCTCTGTGTAGCCCTGGCTGTCCTGGAACTCACTCTGTAGACCAGGCTGGCCTCGAACTCAGAAATCTGCCTGCCTCTGGCTCCCAAGTGCTGGGATTAAAGGCATGTGTCATCAATTATTGATCATTATTGGTTATCAATTAGTATTGATAATTATTGATTACCATTTATTGATTATTGATTGGCATTGATTATTGATTGTTATTCCATCACCATCATCCCATGCCTCTGCCTCCCAAGTGCTGGGATTAAAAGCGTGTGCCATCAATTATTGATCATTATTGGTTATCAATTAGTATTGATGATTATTGACTGCCATTTTGTTGATTGTTGATTATTGATTGGCATTGATTATTGATCGTTATTCCATCACTGTGATCACGCTGCCTCTGCCTCCAAGTGCTGGGATTAAAGGCGTGAGCCACCACTGCCTGGCTCAATTCATTCATTTTTATCACTACTGGTGTCATGTATATGTAATTATATGCATAATTTATTCAGTTTTTTCTGTTTAGAGGCTACACACATGACCTCCCTGCCTCGAGTTCTAAGTATTACAGGTGTGTGTCACCACCACACCTTGTGTGTCTGTGCTTGGAGAAATTATGTTGAGATTCATTACACTCAATCAGAAGTACAGAAAGAGTCACAATTTTATTTGGGCTGCGACTCCACGGGCTGTGGCATTTGTATCATTTATATCATTTTCTATTTCAGTCCATGTTTTGTTTCACATCTTACTTCAGAAGTCATTTCATCAGAAGAAACGGAGAGAGAGGAGAGCAACACACGCTCCTTTCTCACTTGTTAGTGATCTGTGGGAAAGAATGAAAGTTGTGTGTGTGTGTATATGTGTGTGTGTAGTGTGTGTGTGTGTGTATGTGTGTAGTGTGTGTATGTGTGTGTATGTGTGTGTGTATGTGTGTATGTATGTTTGTGTATGTGTGTATGTATGTGAGTATGTGTGTGTGTGTATGTGCCTGTGTGTCTCTGTGTGTATGTGAGTATGTGTGTCTGTGTATGTGTGTGTATGTGTGTGTATATGTGAGTGTATGTCTCTGTGTGTCACTGTGTGTGTCTGTGGGTATATGTGTGGTGTGTGTATGTGTGTGTGTGTGTAGGTGTGTGTATGTGTGTGTCTGTGTATGTATGTGTATGTGTGAGTATATGTCTCTGTGTGTCACTGTGTGTGTCTGTGTGTATGTGTGTGGTGTGTGTATGTGTGTGTGTAGGTGTGTGTATGTGTGTGTATATATGTATGCATGTGTATGTGTGTGTGGTGTGTATGTACTGATTCTTTTAAATGCTGCTTCTCCATGACTAACTTGAGTGTTAAGATCCCTGCCCTGGGTTACCAGGTAATGAAATGAGCGTGGCGTGGGTAAGGAACATTTCGCCTGTCCATGCAGGGTTTACCTGCCTCCCATGTGCAGCCTCCTCTGTGTCTTCCCACCCCTGACATGTACCCCCTGCAAACCTCCCTGACCCCACCCCCAACCTCCCCCCTCCCTGCCCCCACGCCAACCTCCCCCCCTCCCTGCCCTCACCCCCAACCATTGCACTAGACTCAAGGCTAGGTAAATTCCATTGACTTGTTGCCTCCACAGGGGATTCATATGCCCCACAGGTGACAAGGCAGCAGAGCCACATTGGCTGTGCAGGGAGGTGGAGGGGCAGCGAAGAGGGGAACAGTGGGGGTGGAGGGAGCAGTGTGGCTGCTCAAGGGAAGGCAGCACTGAGTTTGTCTTCTCTTTCTGCACCCCAGCAGCGGGTGGGGAGCCCTGTGGACCCTGTTTTGACATACCCACCATTGGTGAGGTCAGCAGTCACTCAAAGAGAGTCCTGGTCCTACAAAGAAGACAACACATGAGCCAGCTCATCAGATGGGATGCTGCTGCTGCTGGGGACCAGCGGATTCTTTTGAGTCTTCCCGAAGAGGAGATGCTACCATTCGCTCCTGTGGAGGAACCTTGGGACCAAGAAAGGGAGGTGTACAGTGGTGGCAGTGAGCAGTAGCAAGGTTAGTGTGGTGGGTTGGACCAGCTGCAAGTCTGCAGCCCAGTGTGGGGAGATCCAGGGTGGGCAGGAGAGGGGGCCACTTAGAGTCAAGCAGTTCCTGCTGAGATAGAACAAAAGCCTCATTGCTTATCCTCAGCTGTTAGGATACAGGTTTCAACCGCCTAAGCCAGGAGCTTTTTACCCTCTGAAAGAGCCAGAAAGTGTTTATGAGTTTTGAGAAGTTATCAGCAGTTCAGTACAGTCAGACAGCTAGAATGTCCTGAGACCCTCAGACTTTAAAGTCAACACCAGAGTCCTACTATGGGCCTCCACTACTACCCCCTCCAGGCCATGAGGCTCCAGACATAGTAGAATTATATGTGTTTGTGTGATTTACTCCATGTATAAACACCTTAGGATGCAATCAGTACCATACCGTATCATTCTATCAATCTTACTATTTCCTGACATATAATACTCTATAACACACAATCCTTATTTGTCCTGTGGAAAATTATTGAGAAATAAACCCTGGAGATTATAAAATTACAAGATTATTATACTCCTCTTTTAAATTAATGACCACTTATGAGTGAGTACATACCATGTTTATCATTCTGAGTTGGAGTATCTTGTTCGGGATGATTGTTTTTCAAGTTCCATCTATTTGCCTGAAACTTTCATGATGTCATTGTTTTTATCAGCTGTTTGTGTAAATGTCACTTATGGTCTTTATACATTCTTCTGTTCAGGGACATCTAGATTGTTTCCAGCTTAAGGCCACAAGAGGGCGCACCATGACTAACCTGGACACTTCAGGGCTTCCAGAATCTACACCAAAAACCAAGGGGCATACAGGGGATGGTTCATGGCCCTGGGCATGTGTGCAGCAGAGGACTGACTTGTCTGATTAAAATAGGAGAGGATGCATTTAACCCTGTAGAAACTTGATGCCCCAGGGAAAATGGAAGCTGGTGGAGGTGAGGTGCTGGTGGGTGGGTGAGTGGGAGAAAAACCTCTCATAGGCAGCAGGAAGGAAGATGGGGAGAAAACCTCAGGGAAGAGGGACCAGAAGGGGGGGACAACTTTGGAATGTAAAAAAAAATTTAAAAATTACTTAAGAAAGGAAAAAAGAAACATAATTGAAAACATATACATCTACATTGAATTTGAAAAAGAGCAGATGGTTTCCTGGCAGAGAAAGTGGCATTAATTCACTACTCTTTGATCTGGCCGCTATGTGCAATGTTAGCTTCTGTGATCAGTAACATGACACACACAGCTACAGCCAATGGCCTGTGTCTCAATCATCTGACCTGACTTAACACTGAAAGTACATTGGACATATATGCAAAGTTGGAAATTCACTATTCCTTGGATTATGCTAAAGTTCCCAAATTATATACCTATCAATCAAGTTTGTCTTCATTCACCTGACATGAATAAATACATGCTGGCAAGTTAGAAAATTATTACCCTGTCACCATCAGGTCTTTTTTTTTTTTTTTTTGTAATGGTGACTCCAGGGTTACTGATTGGAAGCAATGTTATTAAAACCATCATCTCAACAAAAGTAATTTATTTAAAAAGTGGTTCACTTGCCTCCCTGTCCAGTTTAAGGAGAAAAAACCAACCATGTCATTAATCAAATATTAGGTTAAATGTAAGCTGAATACTTCACGGAATCTATCATGGAGCCTATGGTGGGTCCCAACATAAATTTTGTATATCAAGTACATTGACATAAAATGGACCTTTTATCACTTCCAGAAGTGATAGCCATATTCCATTTCATGATGTTTGTACTTGATTCTGTAATAAGGACTAACATTTATTACCCTCTGGTTGATGAGTGTAAGCCCATTTATATTGGCAAAGAAGGTCTAAAATATTTTAACATAGCTGACATACTAGAAAAAGGCTTTGAAACCATCTATATGAAGATAATAGAGGCCCTTAAAGTGAAAATGACTAAATCACTCAAAGAAATACAGGAAAACAGAAACAATTGGAGGAAATCAATAAATACCTCAAAGACAGCCAGGAAAACATAAACATAAAAGTGGAGAAAACCAACCAATCTTACAAATAAAGCCAAAAAAAAAATCAAGAGTAGAAGGAAACAAAACTGTTTAATACCTAAAAGTGGAAATAGAAACAATAATGAAAACAAAAAATGAGGGAAGATGGAAACAAAACCTTAGGGCTGCAAAGAGGAACTACAGAGGAAAGATTCACAAACAGAATACAGAGTTGGAAGACAAATCTCATTCCTTGAAGATATAATAGAAGGGATGGAAATATCACACAAAGAAAATGTTAAATATAAAACTTCCTGACATGAAATATCTAGAATATGCAGGACATTGAGAAAGGATAAAACATGAGGATACTAGGACTAGAGGAAGAATATTAGATCAAATTCTCAGAAAATATTGATGACAAAATCTTAGAAGAAAAATTTCCTAATGTAAGGAGGGAAGTGCCTATCACAGTAAAAGAATCATCAAAACACCAAACAGAATAGCCCTAAAATGAAGTCTCTTTCTTTTTAAAATTATCAAAATATCCAGTACAAGGAAAGAATACTAAAAGCTGCAAAGGTCAAAAGCCGAGAAACATATAAATGAAGATCTGTTAAAATTGCAGATGACATCTCACTGGAGTTTGCAAATGTCAGCAGGGCTTGGACATATATGCTGCACAAACTACAGATACCAAGATTATTATATGTAGAAAAAAGTGTAATCGCTATTAATGGAAAAAATAAGATAGTCCATGTTAAAGTCAAATTTAAACAATATCTATCTACACATACAAACTTACACAAAGTTATATACAAAGAATCCAACCCAAGGAAGTTAACAATATACATGAAAACACAGGTAGTAAATAATCTTGTATTATCTTCAAAAGAAAGGAAAGCACACAAATACCCAACACCACCAGCAGCAGCAACAACAACAAAATACAAGGAGTTAACAATCACTGTTCATTGACTCTCTCAGTATCAATGACCACAATTCACCAATAAAACGACAAAGGGTAACAGAATTGATGCTAATAAATATCTAACTTCAATTGCATAGAAGAAATATAGGTCAACATCAAGAATAGGCATTAATTCAAGGTAAATGAATGTAAAAAGATACTCCAAGCAGATGGACCAAAGGAGCAAGCTGGTGTGGTCATTTTAAAATACAGCAAAATAAATTTTAAACAAAGTTAATCAAAAGAATTGGAGAAAAACACTACAAATTTCTTAAAGGAAAAAATCACCAAAAATTACATTTTAAGTGTTAACATCTGTGCCTTAAACTAATAATTGACACTTGTCAAATTTTTGTTCTACATAATGAATAACCTTGAGTAACTCAATGTGTGTTGGGTAAGATCATACAAATTATTTGTAGTCACAGAGTACTTTTGTGCACTGACAACTACAGAGACAAGGTCCTGTTTTGTGGAATAGGAAAGGAAGAGAGAGTCTCAGACATTAAAGATGAATAGGACAAAATGGATACATTGGTCAAAACAATGTGAAATCAAAAAGTTTCCTGGCAATAAACAACCAGGAATTCTGCAACATATGAAAAGGGAAAAACTACAAATGACTGGAATAGAGGAAGAAGAATATCAGCCCAAAGCTCTAGAAAATATTTTCAATGAAACAGTAAAGGAAAATTTTCCTAAACCAAAGAAGATGCCTGTTAATGTACAAAAAGCATCCAAATCACACAATATACTGGGAGAAAAAAGTCCCTTTACCACATAATAATCAAACACTAAATGTAAAAAGTAAAGCAACATAAAAAACTGCAACAGAAAAAAATTAACAAAAACAAAACATAAACAAGTAATGTATGAAAGCAGATCTATGAGGTTTATGCCTGTCTTTCTAATGTATTGTATGAAAGACAAAAGGATTTGGACACATGTGCTGCAGAGTCAGAGAAACCACCCGTGTTTCTACAAGAAAGCAACTGGTCCAAATGTTTTGGGCAGATTCAGAATCAGCCATGATAGTGAAGTTACTCAGAGGTCACCTCCTGATCTAACATGTGAGGAGCATCACCAGGGACCTCACAGGTGGACATATCTGGCTGATGCTTCCCATGCAGCCCCAGAGAGGACCCAGCACCCCAGCTCCCACTGCTCAGCCGCCTGCTCCTACCCATTGTGGGCAGTGACCCTGTGCTCACCATGACTCGATTTCAGAGCTTCCCAGAGGTCTCCACACAGCACCCACAGGAGAGCTCAGAGCAGGGCACAGATGACCATTCAAGCCTGAACAGGAACATCGAACTTGCAGAATGATACCCAGAAGAACCCACCTCCTTTTCTGATTGGCAGGTCTGCCTGGAAGCCTTGATTGGCCAGTGAGTCTTACCACTCCTCAAGGTTAAAGTGTGCTTCCAGACCAGGGTCAGACCTTTTCCAGAGCTCAGGAGGGGTTTGCACTCCATTTACATTTGTTTCTGTCTTCAAAGAGGAACCTCACCCCACCCAGCCCTGGAGGAGAACCCAGCATTCCAGCTCTGGTTGTTCAGCTGCCTGCTCCTCCCCTCTGAGAGCAATGATCCTGCACCAACAGGACCTGACTCCAGACCTTACCTGGAATTCCAAACAAGGTGTCCCTAATGTCAGTGAAGGAATGGGCTTGCTATCAAGTTGAGAGGAAGCAGCTAAAGAGCGAATGCCTTCTGTTGTAGTAATTATTTCAATTATTTCAAAGCAGCCACTGGTTAAGCCAACTGGCTAAGCTGCAGCATCTCTGTCCAGCTCAGCCACCATATTGCATGGCCAGCCAGAAACCAGCAGCCAGAAACACCAGCCCTGCCACCCATGGGACACCAGCATGGGAGATGGCTCTGCCAATCTTCCACTCTGTCTCTTCAAGGCTGGGAATTGCCCAGATCATCCCACAAACAACTTGGGCTCAGTACAAATGAGACTCTAATGCTTAGATTATCCAAAGTCATATATATATATATATATATATATATATATATATATATACAGTAATGATCAAAAACAAGATACCCTTACAATCAGAGGTGTAACCCAGTACCCAACATAGATATACCAACTACCTTTGACTGCTACAGACAAGTGAACACCAGCCTCCATGTCCCCCTCTCTCAGTCTCCGTCTCAACCTTAGTTTTTTCCCTTCCTTCTCCTCCTCCGTTTACTCCTCCTCTTCCTCTTCTTTCTCCTCCCACCTCAGCTCCTCCCACAACCTTCTCCTTCCATGTCATTATATAGGCTTGCAGTACAAGTAATGGATCAGATTAGAGCTGGGGCTTTTCAGCTCAAACATCTGGATTAAAGCTGTGTCTTCCACTCTCAAGATTCAGATTAAAGTCACTTTGGGGGTTTTAATTAATTTCAGATGTAATAGAGTTAACAGTCAAAACAGCAATCTTAACTCTACCCCATGTCAACTTCACACAAAACCATATCTTCTTTGTCATGGTTAATTTCCAATTGAAAAAAAAACATGTCATAATAAAGCCTAAATGTTACTATTCCAGCCAAAAGGAAAACCATTATGTATTGTACCAGGTCATAATTATGCCTAAAATGATTGAGCTACCCCTTATACAAGGACAGATTCATTAAAATGTACACAGTTGACTTCTCACAGAATGGATCACCCTAACTACTTGGTTACTGAGTGTATACTCAGCTGAATTTACCTTTTAATCAGCTTTTACATGGGACATAAGTATCTTTACATTCTTTGACCATTTTGAGAAATCTATCCACATACTTCTTCCTTTTATGTCTCTCTCAACAGTATTCTAATTGTTCTGTCTCCAAGTCTCTGACAGTTAAGCCGTCCCACTGTTTATAACTGATGATTCAATGAATAATCACACATTTCCAAACAAATGCATGAGCATGACTACTGCATGAAGCTCTGAAGTGTGGTGATTTCCCTTTACTGGTGTCTTTCAGGATTGTCCCAGAAACATGTTTTCATGCTGCAGTTGTTCACTTCTTGATGGGGTTTGCATAACTAGGCCCTTAGTAAAGCAGGGCCTAGTTATTTCTTTCTTAGTCACTTGATGATAGGACCTGTACCAGGAAGTCCTAGGTGCATGTATAATACCAGGGGTATTGTACAGGAATAGAAACTAGGCTTCTAGGCAAGCCAGGTACATAGCATTAGTTTCCAAGTTGCCCCCTCCCCAGCAAAACCCAAGCCTAGCTTCACTCTCTAGGCTAATCCCAAAGGAGGCTAGAGATTTCAAGTTACACCCTCAACAATACCAGGGTCTCCAGTTTATTCCCCCAACAAACCTGCATCTAGGGTTACAAGACCATGCCTAACCACCACTAATGCGGAGGGGAGGTGAAGTTAAGTTTATGATGTGATTCCCAGCACCAGCCAATTATGTTAAAGGCCACAGCAGCTTTTCAATTAGATGCGTTCACACATCCTCCCAATTGCAAGAGACATTTAAAATGGTGGCATTCAAGCAGGCTTTTCATAATCCCCTGCCATGTTCTTGACTAGCCTAGGCATGTGTCTAGGAGTGGCTGTTGCTGTGCTCCCACAAGGCTTACCTCAAGCAGTCTGTTCAGGTGGTCAGAAACACCAAACCTGCCACCCATGAGATGCCAGTGTGGGAGATGGCTCTGCAAATCTCCCATGCTGTCTCCACAATGATTGGCTGAACCCAGTCCATCCCACCATCCACATGAGCTCAGTAAAAGTGAGACTCTAATGCTTAGATCATCCAAAGGCTCTCTATGTTTGGTAATGTTTAGTAACAAGATGCCTATACAATCAGAGGTGTAACCCAATACCCAATCTAAATATACCAACTACCTTTGACTGCTAGAAACACATGGACTTCTGCTTCTACATTTTCCCCTCTTCCCTTGCTCCTCCTCTTCCTTCTCCTCTTTTTCTACTTACTCCTTCTCTTTCTCTCCTTGCTCCTCCCAACTAAGCTCCTCCCACAACTCCCAACTTGCTGCTTACAAGAAAGCATTCCCTGACAGACACTTGCAGCTCCACCATCACCAAAACAGTCTTGGCTGATGCTGGTGCATTGGGGATGGGGGCAAGCTAGCTAAAATAGAATAAAGACCCTGCTGTGAGTTGCATCAAATCAGCTCCTGTGTGTGTCTTTTTGGGGATCACTAACATTTTCCTGGCACATGTTCAATTTCTACTAAAATGGAATAGCAGATCAAGATATTTCTTTTCAAATGAAGATAGATAGACAGAGTTGATGGTAGAGCCTTGCTCCAATATTCAAAATCTATGATTCACAATAAACACCTGACAAAGGCTCCAAACAACATTCCTATCTAACCATGAAACTGGTAGCACAGCCTGCACAGCAGCCTGGTCCTGTTACAGAGCTTTCTCCTGGTTTGGGCCCCCAACAGAAAGCTAGCAGCTTTCTGAGCTACTTGATATACTGACTAGTGTAACACACAGAAGTGAGGAGTGTGCTGTCTCCAAAATCCCAATCATCCCAGTAAATGCATCTCTCTTTTCAGTGGGATTGGCCAGGTGCACTGACTTATCTTGCACCTTAGAATTAATGTCTCTGAAAACCCTATGACACTAGATTCCTCAGCATTTCACTAAATTAGAAGACTACTGCCTGGCAGTGGTGGTGCACACCTTTAATCTCAGCACTTGGGAGGCAGAGAGAGGTAAATTTCTGAGTTTGAGGCCAGCCTGGTCTACAGAGTGAGTTCCAGGACAGCCAGGCTTACACAGAGAAACCCTGTCTCAAAAAAACAAAAAAGAAAAAAAGAAGAGTACTTAAGTTTTGGTTGGATTTATTTTCTGTCCTCTGATGTCCTTATGCCCGGGTTTTCAGTAAGTCCAATTTGGTTGACATCTCATGTGCCCTAGGTCAGTTCTACATAATGTGCACTTTAGAGCACTAATATCATATTTTATGGAAGACACAGATGATCAAGATCCCTTCTAAGTTAATGTCACAGAAAATGATGAACTACAGATGCAAATAGAAAACCCAAAGGCTAAAGTAAACTTTATTTCCCCACACAGAGAGTTATTTTAATATATTATTATTGATTCTACTTGTTTTTCCAATGCTGTTATACACAGCATTGTATTAATATTGTTTTCATATATTAATATGAAAATATTAATTACAAAAGTATATGTATATATGAATGGAGGCATAAAACATATTTTTCCATCTTTGGATAAACATATTTGAGTTGGAAGTGAGACTGGGCTTAATTTAGCTTAGGCTAGCCTTAAATTCATTACGTAGCTGAGCTATGTCTTGGTCTTATGATCATCTAGCCTTGTCTGTTGGGTTATGAGATTTTAGGCATGGCTACCCTAGGGAGCAGCACCTCGTGTTTCAGCTTCAACATCTAATAATGGTTGCTGGAACAATCCTTTTCTTTCATCGTCTTTGAAGAAAAGGTGTCTGAAAACACAGTATGGCCTTTTCCAGAAAGAACAAGAGCCAGGAGTACTGAGTATCCTCTATCATCTTGCATTCCATTCTATTTCAATCACTGGACACAAACCACAATAACAGCCATTTTGTTGTGGTAAATATTATTTGGGAGTTTCTTACCCCACTTAAATCATAGATGTACCAAATAAAAGACCCAAAAGATTTTGTATTTACAATAAGCAGTAAAGCAACAGAGTTGGGCAGATATCAACCCTCTATTCCTATTTTGTCTATTTCCCTGTTAATATCTGTGAGATATCATGGGTCATGTTCTTCCTAGGCTGCTCATACTCCCAGGCCAGACATATTGGCCATACACTCACAATCCACCTGCCCCATGATGCCTTCTTCCTTCTCTCTTCTCTCTCTCCTTCATGATCTTTTCCCCAGACACTAAATCGGGAACCTGAAGCACCGTCTACCTTTCTTTTCCTCATCTACAGCCTTTAGGCATCTTTATTAAACAATGATGGAAGGCAGGAGAAACTATAGAAATGATGTAATTATAGTCCCAAAAATTATTGTATAAAGTTGAACCAGGCTTTATGGTCATGTATCCAGAGTCTACAATCCTGTATTGGAACACATCAAATATTATTTTTACTTTTTCTCTCAGGCTGAACATTTTAAACCAAGAAAATAATAGTCTTTTTAAACAGGGCCAGTTCATGATTCCCAGATTTCCTATTTTGGTTGAAATAATGCAACTAGTGTAAATTGATTTAACATAAGTTCAGTTTTTAAATCCAGATTCTTGATTGCCTGGGGTGCAGACAAAAGTAATTACCAATCAGGATACTTATTGATCATCTAAAATTAATTACCTCACAACTCCTTGGTAATATCAACCACTGTCAATTCAGGGAAGCTTTCACCCTCTTTTTCCATCCATTTTTTTTTTTTTTGCTGTAACTAACCCTGCTTCAAAGTTGGTCATAGGACTTGATTCTTGCACAGGCCTCTCTTTATTTTAAGACCCAAAGAAACCAGAGAGGTTGGAGGAAACTAACTCAGTGTATTATTTTTGTTTTGCACTATCCAGTCAAGGACCAGTCAGGCAGAGTTGCAAGACACTCTTTCCAGCACTGAGCAGCAGAGAAAGGATTGGGTGCTCAAAACAATTCTCAATCACATACAAAGAGGCAAGCCTCAACTACAGGCAACATTCCTATGAACAAAAATAAAAAATCAGCAGGAGTTGAAACAAATGGAAAGAAATTCTTAATGACTTGAAATTGAAGGGGAATGAAAACAAGAGAGTATAGCAGTGTTGCATTTGAAACCAATAATTAACTTTTAAAACAACTAAACATAGAATGAATTAGGTAGTCTTCCTTCTGTTTCTAATTTGTGAAAAAGTCCAAGGTGTATTGGTCTTAGCTCTTCTTTGGAGGTCTGGTAGAATTCTGCACTAATACTACCTATCCCTTGCCTTCTATTGGAAAGGAGGTTTATAATGCCTGTATTGATTTCCTAAGGGGTTATACTACAGTTTGAATAATTTACCTGATCTTGATTTAAGTTTGGTTTATGGTATCTGTCTAGATAATTATCAATTTCTCTAGCTTCATATTTTATCTTGATTCTCCAGTTTGTAGAAAGAACTAATGATTTTCAAAAGTTTTCTCAGTTTCTCATGTTATGTCTCCCTTTTCATTTCTTATTTTGTTAATTTGGATACTGTCTCTGTGCCCTCTGGTTAGTTTGGCTAAGGATTTTTCTATCTTGTTGATTTTGTCAAAGAACCAGCCTCTGTGCACTGTTCTTGTTGTTTGTAATTGGTTCATTTCTGCCCTGAATTTGATTATTTCCTGCTGTTTATGTCTCTTAGGTGTGTTTGCTTCTTTTTGTTCTAAAGCTTTCTGGTGTGCTGTTAAGTTGCTTGTGTAGGATCTCTCTGGTATGTTTATGAGGGCACTTAGTGCTATGAATTTTTGTCTTACTACTGCTTTCATTGTGTCTCATAAGTTTGTGTATGCTGTGTCTTCATTCTCATTGAATTCTAGAAAGTCTTTTATTTCTTTATTTCTTCCCTGAGCAAGTTATCATTGTGTAGAAAGTTGTTCAGTATGTGGCTTTCTAATGTTTTTATTATTATTGAAGTCTAGATTAGTCTGTAGTGATTTGATAGGATGCATGAGAATATTTCAGTCTTCTTGTATCTGTTGAGCCTTGATTTGTGACAGATTATATGATCCATTTTGGAGAAGATGCTGGGGAAAAGAATATATATATATATATATATATATATATATATATATATATATATAATCATTAGTTTGGCTAAATTTTTATCTATCTTGTTGATTCTATCTATCTATCTCTCTATCTATCTATCTATCTATCTATCTATCCATATATATGTATTATTGTAGGGTGAAATGTTCCATATGGAAAAGTCAGAAAGACTTAAGGAGGTAAAGAGGATGGCAACCCATAGAAAGAACAACAGAGTCAACTAACCTGGACACTTCTGGGCTTCCAAAGTCTAAGTCAAAAACCAAGAATCATACAGGGGATGGTTCATGGCCCCGGGCATGTGTGCAGCAGAGGACTGCCTTCTCTGCTCAAAATGGGAGAGGATGCACTTAACCTAGTAGAAACTTGATGCCCCAGGAAAAAGGGAAGCTGGTGGAAGTGAGGTCCTGGTTGCTGGGTGGCTGGGAGAGAAACCTCTCAGAGGCAGCAGGAAGAAGATGGGGAGAAGACCTCAGGGAAGAGGGACCAGGAAAAGGGGACAACTTTGGAATGTAAAAAAATATTTTAAAATTTAATTTAAAAAGAAAAAAAGAAACATAATTGAAAAATATACATCTACATTGAGTTTGAAAAGGAGCAGATGGTTTCCTGGCAGAGAAAATGGCATTAATACAGTACTCTTTGACCTGGCTGCTATGTGCAATGTTAACTTCTGTCATCTGTAACATGACACACACAGCTACAGCAAATGGCCTGTGTCTCAATCATCTGACCTTACTTAACACTGAAAGTGCATTGGGCATATCTTCAAAGTTGGAAATTCAATATTCCTTGGATTATGCTAAAGTTCCCAAAGTATATACCTATCAATCTAGTTTGTCTTCATTCACCTGACATGAATAAATACATGCTGGCAAATTAGAAAATTATTACTCTGTCACCACCAGCTGATTTTTTTTGGTAATGGTGACTCCAGTGTTAGTGATTGGAAGCAATCTTATTAAAACCACTATCTCAACAAAAGTAACATATTTAAAAAGTCGTTCACTTGTCTCCCTGTCCAATTTAAGGAGAAAAAACAACCATGGCATTAATCAAACATTGGGTTAAATGTAAGCTGAATACTTCATGGAATCTGTCATGGAGCCTATGGTGGGTCCCACCATAAATTTCATTGTGTGGACAGAAACTATTGTATATCAAGTACATTGACATAAAATGTGCCTTTTCATTTCCAGAAGTGATAGCCACTTTCCATTCCATGATATTGGTACTTGACATGTGTAGTTAACAATATCTGACCAGCTTTCATGATTCATGTTTTGTTACCTAAAACATAACAACTGTTCCTAACTATAATTTCTGTTATTCATGTTTTATTCCTCAAAATATAATGCATGTTTCTAACCACAAAAGAACAAATGACTGTGATTGTGTAGTCCATACAACCTACATTATGTATCATTTGACATAGAGTAAAACAGAAAAAAAACGTGATTGAGAGAAAAATGTAACTGTAAATTGGCACAGGACTTTCTGGTTTTGATTTTTGGATGCTATATACCTTTGTGGTTCAGGGTGGGGCTGAGGCTGGGGGTATTTCAGCTGAGCTTCTGAGTGTAATTTTGTGACCCTGATGTATCAGTAGTGACTTGATTACAATAAATTCTTATCATTTGCCTTGTCCTGTGGTTGAGTTCTGTTGGATTTCAGTGGAACCCTTGATGTAATGGCTTTAGCACAGTATGTAACGACTGTCCAGTATGAATAGTTTCATAATGATGAAGACTACAGTGGTGTACAAAGTCTTCATTACACTAAGCAAGTCCATTAGGACTCTGTGGGTGTGACTTGAGTCCAAGAGGGTGTGTTTAAGTCTCAGGGGTGTGTCCTGAGACACAAGAAGCATGTTTAGGACTCTGGGGCATGTTTAAGACTCAGGAGGTGTGTCCTGTGTCACAGGGGGTGTGTCCTGAGTAACAGGAAGCATGTTTAGGACTCTGGAGGTGTATTTGAGACTCAGGAGGTGTGTTCTGAGTCACATGGGGCGTGCTTAGACTCTAGCATATATTCTTTCATGATAATGAAGACTATAGAATTGTGCAAAGGCTTGACTGTATTAAATACACTCACAGGGTTTCTGTCTTAGCGTTTCCATTGCTATGAAGAGAAATCATTAACAAGGCAACTTCTATAAAAGAAACAGTTTACTTGGGACTGGCTTACAGTTTCAGAGATTTATTCCTTTGTCATCATAGCAGGAATCATGGCAGGCATGCAAGAAAACATGATGCTGGCAAAGAAGCTGAGAGTTCTGCATCTTGATCCAAAGGTAGCCAGGAAGAGACTGTCTGCCAGGGAGCTAGTAGGAGGGCACATTCTGCACTGGGTGGAACTTCAAAGCCTTCAGTGATGCACTTCCTCCAAGGCCACATCTCATAATAACTTCCTCCCACTCCATGAGCCAAGAAAATTTATACTACCACATTCCACTGACTGGCCCCCCTATGATTGTGGAAACCCATGATTGTATGGAGACCATATTTAAAAATAGCATAATACAAAATATGTAAGGTTCAAATTAAAAATCCCATCATCTATAGAAACCTCATAAATGTTAAAAGTCCACAGTTCAAAGTCTCTTCTGAGATCATTCCTATCATGTAACTATAATCCCCTATACATTAAAAAACTAACACATCCTATCCATCCAAATTCACAGGATATACTTCACCATTCCTAAATGCCATTGTGAGGAAATACTGGGACAAAAGAAGACCAAAAGCCAGCAAGGAAATCTCCAAATTCTGCATCTCCATGCCGGCTGTCAAGGTGTTCTTCAGACCTCCAACTGCTTCCAGCTTTGCTCACTGAAGCATAATTCTTTCTCCTTGACTGATTATATTTCCTGAAAGTAGTTTTCCTGAGAAGGTATCCCACAACTCAGGAATCTAAATTTCTTGGATATGCAAAGTAATTTCAAAATTACAGCTTCTTGTTCCAGTATCTGGGATCTACAGATGATCTGCGCTCCTCAAAAGAAGCTGGGTCTCTCTCCAGCTCTTCCCTCTATAGGACACTAGGTTCTGCTTGACTCCACTCAACTGCTGCTGCTGTTCTTTCTGCTCATCCCACGGACTGACATCTTCAACATGCTGGGTTCTTCTGTGACAAACAGTCTTGACTGCATTCCTCTCATGCTCCCTTCATGGTGCCAAGCCTTAGCTGCACTGCATGAAACATTCATGCCTTAAACCAGTGCCACCTGGGTGAGTCTTACACAGGACTGAGTCAAGCTGCAGCACAAGGTACAACCTTGGCCACCTCTGGAATACAACTTCTTTCTCCTCTCAGAAAACACTTACCAGAAGATTTCACCTCAGTGATGCTGGTTTCTTCTTCATGCCCACTAATTTTTTTAACTACAGCAACCAGCTTCATTTGTCTCAGTCGTCCCTTCTGTTATTTCCTCTAAAAGCAGAGCCACATGGACAAACCAGCTGAGTTTCTCTGCTTGCTGGGGCTGTAACATGGCCCCTTCTATTGCTTCATCACCAGCTTTCTATTTTTCAACAACTTCACTGCCTAAGCTCGGCTGTCCTTGAACTTGCTCTGTAGATAAACCTTGAACTCAAATCTGCATGGCTCTGTCTTCTGAATGTTGAGTAATATATGTGTAACACTTTGCCCATACCTAAGTTTTCATTACCTAAAACTTGTTCTGTACTAGGGTGACTTGAATCAGAAATCTGCTTGATGTTCATCTCCTGGAATTTAAGGTGTGTACCACCATGCCTGGACCTAAGTATATCCTATATCCTTTTAGACTTTAAATTGAAAACCCAGTATAGTAATTACAATCCATCAATTGTCAATTTCACACATACTTGTATTCCCTTATGTCCACATAAAAACAATAAACCAGTTAATAATAATGCCTAACATTATACAGTTCTCATCCACACAATTTCACATCCATATGTGTAGGTGGACGGAATCTTGCCATAATATCACCATTTCTTTAATACCATTGTGTGTCTTTGATCACAGGATATACCTTCATTCAACTTCCTGGTGAGATTTTCTCTTTGAAGCTAACATTTCATATTTTTCCTTTCTAAGTTTACTAAGCATGATCAAAACAATTACCATGAGAGTAAACACAGGCCAAAGGCTATGACTGGCTTTCCTGAGACTTCCTTTGTCAATGCAATTAACAAAACAGACCTCTTTATTTTCAGATGAGAGCAAAAAACAACAACATTCTTCAGCAAAGCATTAAAAAACTATATACAAAGTTCAAACAACCCTTAGTACATATGTGTTCTATTAGCATGGCCCATGAAGTTCCACTTAATGCATGTAAAAATCCAAAGTCTAAAAACCCACATTGCTTTACACAAAAGCATGGTCAGGCCTACCAATAAGAATACTTAAGTCTGGGATACCAACTTCTGTCTTGGATAGAATTTCCATTGCTAAGAAGAGACACTGTGATCAAGGCAACTGTTTTAGAGGCAAATAGTTAATTTGGTCTGTCTTACATGTTCAAGTGTTTAGTTCATGACCAACATAGCAGGAAGAATGTCAGCATGCAGGCAGCCATGATGCTGGAGAAGGAGCTGAGAGTTCTGCATCTTCATGAGAAGGCAGTCAGGAAGAGACTGTATTCCAGCTGAGTATTAGGAGAGTCTGTTTTTTACTGGCCGGAGCTCCAAAGACGACCACCCTAGGACTTCACTTCCTTCAAAACAGTAATATCTACTCCCACAAGGCCAAACATACTAATATTGTCACTTCTTAGAAACCAGCATATTTAAATCACCACAGTTTATTTCTACTATGAATTCTTTCATGCATTTAAATATGAATAGGACTTGTAGACGCTTTACCACATTGATTACTTTCAGAAGGTTTCTCTCTAGTATGTGTTGATGTTTCTATGCAGAGAATACTGTAGCATGTAAAGGATTTTCCAACTTGACTACATTCACAAGATGTCTGTCCAATTTGTGGTCTTTTATGTCTTTGGAGACTACAGTGATAGGCACAGACTTTTCCACGTTTGTCACATTCATAAGGTTTCTCTGAAAAGTGTGTTACTTGAAGAATTTGGAGAGTACACTGTCATGCAAAGACTTTACCTCATTCATGGCATTCATGCAGTTTCTCTACAGTATGTGTTCTTTTATGTATCTGCTGATGCCTGTGACATGTACGGGCTTCGCACCGTGATGACACTGAGTCACTCTCTTGAATGTGTTCTATTATATAGTCGCAGATAAAAGTGAATTCTCAGTTGTTTTCACAGTGATTACATTAATGAGGCTTCTCTCCAGTGTGATTTCTTTGTGTGTGTGTGTAAAGAACTATGACATGCAAAGGCTTTACCACATTGTTAATATTCAAGCAGGTTTCTCTCTGGTACGTGATCTCTCCTGTCACTGCAGATGACTGTGACTTGCAAATGCTTTACAACACTGATTACATTCATGAGGTTTCTCTCCTGTACGTGTTCTTTTATAGTAATGGAGATGCTAAAGTTGTGAAAAGTCTTTACCACATTGATCACATTCATGAGGTTTCTTCCAATGTGGGATCTTTTATGTTTTCTAGATTAGTGGGACATGCAAAGGCTTTAGTTCAAAGATTACATTCATACTTCTGTCCAATACCTGTTATTTTATGTTTTGGAAAAAATTTTTATGGAAAGACTTTTACCACTATAAAGTCCTCACAAAAGGGAGGAACTCCCCCCACCCAAGCCTCAGGAATTCATCGTCACCCAATAACTCACAAGACACAGAAGTCGATGTAATCAGCAAGAGGTATATTTTGACCAGCATGCTGAGGTCAAGACCCGGAACCCATGCAGGGTCTGTGGGGTTTGACCCTGAGCTTTGGAGGCACAGGGAATTTAAAGGCAAAGCCACAAGGAAAAAACCATAATCCAGGGGGAGTCAAGGGGGTTATTGGGAAGCACCTGTGGAAAGTCCCAGCCCATTATTCAGTTTGTGACAGGGTCTAAGTAACAGTCAGGGAGAATATTCTGTATAGTCTATTCTCAACAGCCTATTCATACTCAACCACCTTGTGGTCAGCCAAATTTCTGAAACACAGAGTTCACGAATGGGCTGACCTGTAATCTTGGTTCCTCTCAGCATGCTAGAAGTTTTTGAAAATTTTTAACACTTTCACCACAATGATTACATTCATAGGTTTCTTTCCAATATGGGTTGTTTTATGGTTTTGGAGACAAAAATTTTCTGAAAAGGCTTTTACCATATTAATTACATTCACAAAGTTTTTCTCCGGTATGTGAACATTTATGTCTTTGGAGAATTTTCAATTAAAAAATGATTTTTTCTACATTGATTACATATCTAAGGTTTCTCTCTGGTATGTTTTTTATGATATTACAGATGACCCAGTTGTGTAAAGCCTTTACCATATTGATTACATTCATAAGGTTTCTCTCTAGTATGGGTTTTTTATTATATGGGAGATAACTGGAACTTGTAAAGGCTTTGCCACATCGATTACATTCATAAGCTTTCTCTCCAGTATGTGTTCTTTTATGTCTTTGGAGACCACTGTGATCTGCAAAGGCTTTACCACATTGATTACATTCATAAGGTTTCTCTCCAGTATGTGTTCTTTTATGATATTGGAGACTATTGTTTTGTGAAAAGGCTTTTCCACATTGATCACATTCATAAGGTTTCTCTCCAGTATGTGTTCTTTTATGATATTGGAGACTAATGTGATGTGAAAAGGCTTTACCACATTGATTACATTCATGAGGCTTATCTCCAAGATGGGTACTTTTATGACTTTGGAGACTACTGTGATGTGAAAAGCCTTTACCACATTGATTACATTCATAAGGTTTCTCTCCCGTATGTGTTCTTTTATGATATTGGAGACTCCTGTGTTGTGAAAAGGCTTTACCACATTGATCACATTTGTAAGGTTTCTCTCCAGTATGTGTTCTTTTATGATATTGGAGACTACTGTGACGTGAAAAGGCTTTACCACATTGATCACATTCATAAGGTTTCTCTCCAGTATGTGTTCTTTTATGTCTTTGGAGATGACTGTGATATGAAAAGGCTTTACCACATTGGTTACATTCATAAGGTTTCTCTCCAGTATGACTTCTTTCATGCCTGCAACAGTAATGGGCACATGTAAAAGCTTTACCACATTTATTAGCCTGATCAATCATTTTATCATTATGAATAAATTTTACAGTTGGTCTCATAATAAAGAACATTCAGATCTTATGCTTTTATCACTTTGATGTTCACGGTTGTACTTGAAAATACCTGTGATTGTAAGAGCATTTACTACATGGCTCACATTTATAACATCCATTTTCTATATGAGATTTCTACATGATGCATTCATAGGTCAGAATAAAATGGAACAACTAAGAGCATTAAAACTCTGATTGCATTCTTAGTTTTTTTCTGTAGTGTGCATCACACCACAACAGCACTGTGAAACAGGATGAACAGAAAAAGTGCAAACTTCTGGTACCCATAAAGATTTTCTGCAGTGTGAATTTGGGTAAAGTCAGAAAACCAATTAATTGTAAACACCTATCATATTCAGAAAGTGTACCAAAGGCAGAATACTACATATCTTCTCATTGTTGTGAAATAGACAGAGGTTGTTTTTTTTTTTTTAGTATCCCTTATGCTCACATGGTTTCATCCATTCTGACAACTGATACCGCCATTAAAAAAGCAGAACAAATGGAATGTTTCCACATTGAATTCACATGCATTGACTTTTTGTTCATTGTAGACATGATTAATGTTTCTCCAAAATAACATTCTCGATTCTCATAAACTGACAAAACAATAAAATTAAAAATTTCACTATAAGAATACGAGTGTTACCAACTTTATCATGGACTATTTGATTATTAGAAGGTTATGGATACATGTTTGTCACTATTCAATGTGCAACATCTAAATATTATGAGACTATACAAATTGGTAGTTCCACAACATAGCTCTAATGGAGATACAAATCAATTAAAGGAATCTCTTAAGGCATTGTTTCCTTCTCTTCTTGCTTACAGAAATGCCTTGAAAACACCAATCAGATAACTGACATGGAGGTACATAGTTTTAAGAGAATATTATAATCATAGCTACAATAAAATGACTCATATTTTACACACTTGCTTTCCTTTAGAGCATCCAGATCATATTAAAATTTCCTCACAGGCATATTTGTATCAGCTTAAACATTAAAATTACCTTTCATGGCCGGGCTGTGGTGGTGCACACCTTTAATCCCAGCACTTGGGAGGCAGAGGCAGGCAGATTTCTGAGTTCGAGGCCAGCTGGTCTACAGAGTGAGTCCCAGGACAGCCAGGGCTACACAGAGAAACCCTGTCTTGAAACCCCCTCCCCCCAAAAAATACCTTTCATGACGGCTAGAAGTTTGATGTTGTTCTTCAGTATGATGGACTTCCAAATTATAGCCTAAAACCAAGGTACAAGAAAATCAATGATATGGTATTGGAATTAGGCAAAATTCAAGTTACTCTGAATTTTCACAGCAATGAACCTGATTTATTCAACTCAATATTACTTGTTCTCCATTGAAATAAGAGATGATCATCAGTAACCCAGAAACATTTTTCTCTTATTTTGAGAAGCAAAAAAAAAAAAAAAAAATCAGTCTTACCAATATCAGTGAGGTTCCAGTAGGTCTCCAGCATCACATCTTTGTAGAGATTTTTCTGGGAAGGATCCAGCAAATTCCACTCTTCTGCAGTGAAGTTCACATGCACATCATCAAAACTCACTGCTTCCTAAAATATCACATATATGTATACAACACAAAGCCTGATACTGACATCAATACAAAGTAAAGTTATGCTTCCTAGACAATATAATCAAATAATTCAGGTGATTCCTCCACTTATTTTCTGACACAAGAATTATAATATAATCACTATGTCAGTTTAGAAGAAACTTGAAATATTGACACTTGAACCCCTGACACAGGGTTCACCTGTGTCACTCCTGAACCCTTAGAATAGGATATAGCCTTGCAACACAAATGGCAATTGAGAGGGATATGCAGGGGGAAACAGATCAACTGTACTGAGCACACATCTGAAAAGCTGGATGAAAAATTACTAACAACAAAAGTGATGGGCAAGCTGTGTGTATTTGCTCATGTCTTTAATTGCAGAGGTACAGGCAGGTGGATATCATTGAGCTGGATGCCAGCACGGTCTATGCAATGAGTTTCAGGACAGCAAAAGTTACATGTTAAGAAACTCACTCTGCTATAAAAATAAAGCAGGAAACAAAAATGACAGAATGAACTCACAGTTCTTTAATGAAGTTACTGCAAAGAATTATGCATTCACTGCAGTACTGTATTCATCTCGAAAAACATGCAGTGAACCAGTTTAAACAGGAAAAGTAATTAAATTTTACTAGAAGGGAATGTATGTTTAAACAGTTAAAAATAGACAAGTGAAAATATTAGTAATGTATATGTTGATCAGAAATAAAGAAGGTAGTTCAGGAGATATAGCTCATGAGATGGAAGCTCTTGCTGGTCTTCCACATAATGGTGGTCAATTTCTGACATACACATGTGGACCAACACCTGTCCATTTCTTCATGATCATGAATTCTGAGGACATCTTCTGACAACAGTAAAGATGAGGCACACATTCATAGTCATGCACACACGTATAACACACTTATTTATCCAAAATTTCAGAAGAAACACAAGAGTTAGGCAGAACATCATACACCTGCAATTCAATGACTCTGAAGAATCAGATAATATTAATGATGTGAGCAGAAGCCATCTGGAGAAATAGAATATATTTTGCTGAATTTCAAAATGAAAGATGTAGACTAAGAGCAGCACAAAATCATGTGCCTACTTAACAAAAATATGTCAGGTGGCTTATGTGGTTTCTATATCTACAATTAGAACAGGAAGTGCTTCACCGGGAAATTTGGTCTAGAAAAGCAAAAACAGAATGAATAAAGTTAAAAATATAAAACCACCAGGTTTGCAAAATAGCATAGCATTGAACAGCAAATGTGTGCACAGTATCTTATGTGATTTAGGGACAGAGTCCAAATGGGGAATGTATGGGAGCATGAGAAGAAAGCTGAAGGATCATATTCAACCACAACACTGGAGACACCCAGAACAAAATTTGTCCTGTCTAAGAGAAATTCAGGGGTAAATCTGCAGCAGAGACTGAAGGAATGGCCAATGAAAACTTATTCAGTTGGAGACATACATGGACAGTCTCCAATCCATGACAGTATTAAGGATACTCTTTGATGGTCCCACACAGGAGCATTGCATAATTGTCTTTTTTTTTGTTTTGTTTTGTTTTGTTTTTTTGTTTTGTTTTGTTTTTTTTGAGACAAGGTTTCTCTGTATAGCCTTGGCTGTCCTGGAACTCACTCGGTAGACCAGGCTGGCCTCAAACTCAGAAATCCACCTGCCTCTGCCTCCCAAGTGCTGGGATTAAAGGCATGCACCACCACTGCCTGGATGCATAATTGTCTATTGAGAGGCTCCACCCAGCAGCTGACTGAAGCAGTAGTGGATCCACAGTCAAACATTGCATAGACCTTGGTAACTCTAATGGAAGGGTTGGGGGAATGATTGAGGGCCCTGAAGAGGATAGGAACTCCACAGGAAAACCAGCAGACACAACTAACCTTGATCCTTGGGGACATTCAGAGACTGAGCCACAAACAATAACACACACAGGCTGGACAAAGGATCCGGGCCCTTAAGTAGCAGATTGCAGGTCAGTCTTCATGATGGTCCTACAACTACTGTAGCAGGAGCTGTCCCAAAGCTGCTGTCTATCATTGCAATTTGTTCCTTTAACTGGGCTGACACTTCTGGCCTTAGTAGCGAGGATGCACATAACCCAATACAGACTTGATACACCATCATGGGTACCCAGGGGCCCACATCCTCTCAAAGGACAAACAGAAGATACAGTAGAGAGTCTGTGAAGGCAGGTGACCTAGAGTAGGGACTCCACTAATTCAGAGCCATTTTATTTATAATAACTTGAAAGTGGAAATAATACAGATGCTGCTCAACCAAAATATGAATATAGAAAATGTGGTTAATTTACAAAAGGAAAAACTATTTAGCTATTAAATACAATGACATCATGAATTTTGTAGGCAAATGGATACAGCTGAATACTATCATCTCTGTGAGGTAACCTAGATTTAAAAGCACTTGCATGTATGGACTCACAAGTGAATAATAATCATAAAATACAGGAAACCCACATTATACTCCATAGATACAAAGAAACTAAACAAGAAGGAAGGCCCAAATGAGAATGGTTGAATTATTCCCACTCAGAAGAGGGATTAAGCAATCATAGGAGGCAGATGGAAGAGAGAGAACTGGATGGGAGAGCAGATAAGAAAGAGGAATCAGGTAGAAGCAGCAAAAGGTGTGGCGAGAGAAAAGAGAGGGCCAGAGGGGGAAAATGAATCAAAATCTGCAGCTGCCTGGGGAAGGGAGGGGGTACATTTAGGATGTGCCAGAGAGCATGAATTGGAGGGTGACAAGGAGTCTATGGGGTTGATCTTAGCTGAGATGCATAGCAGTGAGATATGGATGCTGAAGAGGCCACAGCTGCAGTCAGGCAAGAACCTCAGTGGAGAGTTAAAGACATCAACCAATCAAAAAACCTTTATACCCAAAATTTGTTCTTATCCACAAGAATATGATCTACAATATAGATTCTGTCCAGCAGCAAAATAAATCTTTGATACCATGTAGTTGTTCTAACTTGCTACTCTGCTGCTGTGATTGAATCCTCTAAGCAAAAGCCTCTTAGGTAATAAATGGTTGTTCTGCATGGTTCGGTCAGATCAGTTCATCATTTTGAAAGCTAGGTTAGAAACTGAAGGCAAAAAACATGGACAAACACAATCTCTTGGCTTGCTCTCTTGCTTGGTCACTGTCTCATGCTCAGCCTGCTCTCTCATCCAGCCCAGGACCACTTGCTTAGGGATATTGCCACCCTCAGTGGAAGAGTCTTCCTAATCAATCATCAACACTATCTCTCACAGACATAGCAACCAGCCATTCAGATGAGGGCAGGCCCTCGATTGAGGCTCCTTCAGATGACTGTAGCTCTGAAATGCTGAGAATTTAAGACAACTATGACACAGACACAATAATAAATAAGAAAGTTGTAACATCCCAAAACCAATGAGCTAACCATATCAATACAAGAGGCCATGCTACCCCATGACGGAGTTGGAGTTGGGCTAAGCAAGGACAAAATAGGGATGTCATCTGACTCAGAGCAGGGAAGGATACATTGGAATGGGGACCTCAGAGACTGTGCTGCTCTGGGGTGAGGTGTCTTTAACACTGGGTTCCCAGGCCAGTGCTACCAAAGATGTGGCTAAAGCAGCTGGAAGGTGGACAGAAAAGCAGATTGTCTCACAGACCTGGAAATGTCTACCAACAAAGGACAGGATTTGTGGTTCAAGGAAGATATGTTAAATTTGTTAGAATTGATGAAGAATGACTTTCCATCTTATGACATCTCCAAGTTCAAAACTACAGAGTCAAATATGGACTGGGCCGAGGATAGTTCAGGAGGTGGGAAATGAGATCTTTGTCTTTCAACCCTGTAAAACAAGGCAGGCAGAGCCTGACTTTGCCCAGGATGCTGTCTGGAAGAGCTTTCTGTCATGTACTAGTCAATGGGTCTAGGTCCTGTTGTTAAGAAGGATTTAACCCAAGCTGTGGGGATAGTAACTAAATCGACTTGGGTGGAGTCTGTCTTATTTCATCAATGAGAGAATAACAAAGTGCCACACACAAAATATACAGCCACAAGGGGACAGTAAAGGCTACCCAGCAGATTCCTCCACTTGGACAGTGGAGAAAATGAAGACAGGCAGGTAGCTTTAAGCCCTGTAGCAGGGGTCCAAGTCTGCTCTAACCTTACCAGAAATTCAGACCACAGGCACACCGTCCACTATACCAGGCTCTGAAACATCTTTGAAGCACTTTGGGGCTGTGACTGTCCAGCATATCGAGTATAGCAGGGTTTCATGTTCAATTTAGTCATCTCCCTCCACATATAATCAAGAAAAACCTGAAAACCAAGGCACACACACAAATCTGGCAGAGAAGCCACTGACACAGGAAGAACAATGGTTCATCTTAACAACTGGCCTTTCAATCCTTTAGTTGGGAGTCCTGAGGATCTTGGGTCAATGCACCAAGATGTTATGTCCAAGCCACAGAGAGCACAATGACCACCGAGGAGCCTATTGCAATGCAAACACATGTGGGTCTTTATTATGAGCTCTGTAATAAGGATTTTCACCAGTCAGCCTCACGTGAGATCTAAACTGAGAGACCAAGTCTAGAGGTGCTGGGTATTTATTGTAGTTACAGCAAGATTGGGACATTAACACACAGGTCAGCAACGTAACATTTTAAAAACTACATGTCTGGGATAATCTGTAGGAACCAATCAAAAGGGCAAAAAACCATCTGATAATGATGATGGGTAGACTAACTTTTTCTCTGTAAGGTGTATTAGTTATCAATATGTAGCTTAACCTTGTAGTTGTACCTTGACTGGCTGTGGACAAGGTGGGCTTGTCATAGGATGTTTGCTCAAGTGGACTTTGTGTACTCTCAGAAACAGAATTAATTGGGATTTACAAACTCATCTTTGTGCCTGAGGCCCTTATTATTGAAAGATGCTCCTATTCAACCACAAGCTATGCCTTTCAGTAGAAAAGGTACTTTGTCCAAAGACCTGCCTCACTATCTGTTACTGCAGATCCTAATATCACTTGTACTTACTTTGAGACAGAATAGCAGTGGAAGTTGCCTCTCCCCCTGTGCATGGCTCTTATAGGTAAGATATACAATGCCCACCTGCCCTTCCTTTCCTGCCTCATCCCTGTGTCTCAGCCCCACTAAGGCAGACAGTCCCTGTTCAACCACATGCTTTACCTGCCAGGACACAAGTTAAGCTTTCTATAGATCTACCACACTATTTGTTATCCCAGATGCAATGATCACAGTTTCCCCTAGCACTGCACTAAACACCAGAGGCAGCTTTACCTCTCTCCTGACTATGTCTCCCATGGATGCTAAGATCATCTCTTCCTGCTCACCTCTTCTCACTGCTCCCAACATTAACCAGCATCCCCTCTTGAGGATACCCACCAAATACATCACTAAAAGAGGCAACACTCAGGCAACTCTCTTTGTAAATCCAGACATCAAACAGCAACCCAGGAACAAAACTCCTACCCAAGCAAGACAAATCCAGAAATCAGTACCTAAATCAATAATCACTTCATACCTAGAGGCCTAGACACCAGCATAGGAATATAATAAATAATAACCAGGAAAATATGTCACCAAAAATCCAAGCTATCCTATCACAGCAAGTCCTGAGAAATAAAAACATGCATACCACATATATGTGTACAACAGAAAGTCTGATACTGACATCAATACAAAGTAAAGTTTTGCTTCCTAGACAATATAATCTTATAATTCAAATGATTCCTCCACTTATTTTCTGACACACGAATTATAATATAATCACCATGTAAGTTTAGAAGAAACTTGAAATATTGGCACTTGAACCCTTGACACAGGGTTCAGCTGTGTTACTCCTAATCCCTTAGAATAGGATATAGCCTTGCAACACAAATGTCAATTGAGAGAAATATGCAGGGGAAAACAGATCAACTGTACTGAGCACACATCTGAAAAGCTGGATAAACAATTACTAACTAAAAAATGATGGGCAAGCTACATATATTTGCTCATGTCTTTATTCACAGAGGTACAGGCAGGTGGATATCATTGAGCTGGATGCCAGCTCAGTCTATGCAATGAGTTTCAGGACATCAAAAGTTACATGTTAAGAACCTCACTTTACCACAAAAATAAAGCAGGAAACAAAAATGATAGAATGAACTCACAGTACTTTACTGAAGTTACTGCAAAAAATTATACATTCACTGCAGTTCTGTTATTCACCTTGCATAAACATAAAGTGAACCAGTTTAAACAGCAACATTAATTAAATTTTACTAAAAGGCAATGCATGTTTAAACAGTTAAAATTTGGCATATGAAAATATTAGTAATATATATCTTTTGGGTTTTTTGTTCTGTTTTGGGTTTTTTTTTTGAGTTTTCAAGACAGGGTTTCTGTGTATAGCACTGGCTGTCTTGTAACTCACTCTGTAGACCAGGCTGGCCTGGAACTCAGAAATCCTCTCTCTGCCTTCCAAGTGCTGGGATTAAAGGCGTGCAGTACCACCACCCAGCAGTAATGTATATGTTGATCAGAAATAAAGAATGCAGTTCAGAAGTTATAGCTCAGGGGATGGAAGCTCTTGCTGGTCTTCCACATAATGGTGGTCAATTTCTAACATACACATGTGGACCAACACCTGCCCATTTCTTCAAGATCAGGAGTTCTGAGGTCATCTTCTGACAACAGTAAAGATGAGGCACACATTCATATTCATGTACCCAGCTATAATACACTTATTTATTAAAAATTTCACAACAAACATAAGAGGCAGAACATCATACACCTGCAATTCAATGAATCTGAAGCATCAGATAATATTGATGACATGAGCATAAGCCATCCAGAGAAATAGAATATAATTTATATATTAGGCTGAATTTCAAAATTAAATATGTGGATGAAGAGCAGCACAAAATCATGTGCTTATTGAACAAAAACATGTCAGGTGGCTTATGTGGTTTCTATATCTAAAATCAGCACAGGAAGGGCTTCACAGAGAAATTTGTTCTAGAAAACCAAAAACAGAATGAATAAAGTTAAAAATATAAAACCACCAGGTTTGCAAAATAGCATAGGATTGAACAGCAAATGTGTGCACAGTATCTTATATGATTTAGGGACAGAGTCCAAATGGGGAATGTATGGGAGCATGAGAAGAAAGCTGAAGGATCAGGTTCAACCACAACACTGAAAACACCCAGAACAAAATTCATCCTGTCTATAAGAAATGCCGAGGTAAAGATTGAGTAGAGAATGAAGGAGTGGACAATGAAAACTCACTCAATTGGAGACCAACATAGACAAGCTTGAATCCATGACATTATTAAGAATACTAAGTGTTGCTCCCACACAGGATTCTTGCATAATTGTCCATTGAGAGGCTCCACCCAGCAGCTGACTGAAGCAGAAGCAGAGATGCACAATCAAACATTGCATTCACCTTAGTAACTCTGATGGAAAAGTTGGCGGAAGGATTAAGGGCCCTGAACAGGATAGGAACTCCAGAAGAAGACCAGCAGCCTCAATTAACCTTGATACTTGGGGACATTAAGAAACTGAGACAAAAACAATAACAGACACAGGCTGGACAAAGGACCGATCGCCTGTAAGTAGCAGATGTGCAGCTCAGTCTTCATAATTGTCCTCCAACACCTGTAGCAGGATCAGTCCCTAAAGCTGCTGTTTATCATTGGAATCTGTTCCCATAACTGGGCTGCCACGTCTGACCTCAGATGAGAGGATGCACCTAACCCAATAGAGACTTGATACACCATCATGGATACCCAGGAGCACACACATTCTCAAAGGACCAACAGGAGATACAATAGGAACTCTGTGAAGGCAGGTGACCTAAAGTAGGGACTCCAGTAATTCAGAGCCATTTTATTTATAATAACTTGAAAGTGGAAATAATACAGGTGCTGCTCAACCAAAATATGGATATAGAAAATGTGGTTCATTTACAAAAGGAAGAACTATTCAGCTATTAAATACAAGGAAATCATGAATTTTGCAGGCAAATGGATACAGGTAGAAACTATCATCTTGATTGAGGTATCCCAGACCCAAAAGCACATGCATGTATGTACTCACTTACAAGCGAATAATAATCATAAAATACAGGAAACCCACACTACAATCCATAGCCACAGAGAAAGTAAACAAGAAGGAAGGCCCAAATGTTCATGGTTGAATCTCACTCAGAAGGGGGAATAAAGCAATCATAGGAGGCAGATGGAAGAGAGAGAACTGGATGGGAGAGCAGATAAGAAAGGGGAATCAAAGAGAACTAGGAACAGGTGTGGTGAGAGAAAAGAGAGGGCCAGAGGGGGAAAATGAATCAAAATCTGCAGCTGGCAGGGGGAGGAAGTACATTTAGGATGTACCAGAGACCATGAAATGGAGGGCACCTTGGAGTCTATATGGTCGATCTTATCTGAGATGCATAGCAGTTAGATATGGATGCTGAAGAGGCCACATCTGGAGTCAGCCAGGACCCCCAGTGGTGTGTTAGAAACAACAACCAATCCAAAAACCTTTCTACCCAACATTTGTTCCTGTCCACAAGAATACAATCTACAACATAGATTCTGTCCAGCAGCAAAATACCCCTTTGATACCATGTTGTTGTTCTAACTTGTTACTCTGCTGTTATGATTGAATCCTCTAAACAAAAGCATCTCAGGTAATAAGTGGTGGTTGTACATGGCTCTATCAGATCACAGTCCATCATTTTGGGAGCTTAGATTAGAAACTAAAGGCAAAAAACATGGACCAACACTGTCTCCTGGCTTGCTCTCTTGCTTGGTCACTGTCTCATGCTCAGCCTGCTCTCTCATCCAGCCCAGGACCACTTGCCTAGGGATATTGCCACCCTCAGTGGAAGAGTCTTCCTTTTTTTTTTTTTTTTTTTTTTTTTTTTTTCGAGACAGGGTTTCTCTGTGTAGCCCTGGCTGTCCTGGAACTCACTCTGTAGACCAGGCTGGCCTCAAACTCAGAAATCTGCCTGCATCTGCCTCCCAAGTGCTGAGACTAAAGGTGTGTGCCATCACTGCCCGGCATAGAAGAGTCTTCCTAATCAATCATTGAAACTATCTCTCACAGACATAGCAACCAGCTATCCTGATGAGGACACACCCTCAATTGTGGTTCCTTCAGATGACTGTAGCTCTGAAATGCTGAGAACCAAAAACAAGTATGACACAGATACAATAATAAATGAGGAAGTTGTAAAAACACAAAACCAATGAGCTAACCATATCAATACAGAAGCTCCTGCCACCCCATGAGGATCTTGGAGTTGTGGCTGAGCAAGGACAAAATAGGGAGGGCACCTGGCTCAGAGGAGCGGAGGATACACTGGAATGGGGAGCTTAGAGGCTATGCTGACCTGGGGTGAGGCATCTTTAACTCTGGGTTTCCAGGCCAGTGCTACCAAAGATGTGGCTAAAACAGCTGGAAGGTGGACAGAAAAGCAGATTGTCTCACAGACCCAGAAATGATCACCACAAAGGACAGGATCTCTGAACCAAGGAAGATCTGCTAAATTTGTTAGAATCGATGAAGAATGACCTTCCATCTCATGACAGCTGCAAGTACAAAACTACAGAATCACATATGAACTGGGCAGAGGGTAGTTCAGGAGGTGGGAAATGAGGTCTTTGTCTTTCTACCCTGTAAAACAAGGTAGGCAGAGCCTGATTTTGCCCTGGATGCTGTCTCAAAGAGCTCTCTGTCATGGACTAGTCAATGGGTCTTGGTCCTGTTGTTAAAAAGGATTTATCCCAAGGTGTGGGGATGGTAACTAAATCGATTAAGGTGGAGTCTGTCACATTTCCTCAGTCAGAGAATAACAAAGTGCCACACACAAAATAGAGAGCCACAAGGGGGTGTTCAAGGGTACCCAGCAGATTCCTCCACTTGGACAAAGGAGAAAATGAAGACAGGATGGCAGCTGTGAGCCCTGTCAGGGTTCCAAGTCTGCTCTAACCTTCCCAGAAATTAAGACCAGAGAAACATCGTCCACTATACCATGCTGTGGAACATCTTCGAAGCACTTCGGGGCTACTACTCTCCAGCATATCCACTGTAGCAGGGTTCCAGGTTCAATTTAGTCATCTCCCTCCACATATTCTTAAGAAAAACCTAAAAACCAAGGCACACAGACACAAATCTGGCAGACAAGCCACTGACACAGAAACAATGGTTCATCTTAACAACCGGCCTTTCAGTCCTTTAGTTGGGAGTCCTGAGGATCTTGGGGTTCCAGTCAATGCATTAAGATGTTATGTCCAAGTCATAGAGACCTGAATGACCAACAAGGAGCCTATTGCAATGCAAACACATGGAGGTCTTTATTATGAGCTCTGTAATAAGGATTCTCTCCAGTCAGCCTCACATGAGATCGAAACTGAGAGACTAAGTCTAGGGGTACTGGGTATTTATTTCAGTTACAGAAAGATTGAGACATTAACACGCAGGTCAGCAACTTAATATTTTAAAAGCTGCATGACTGGCATAATCTGCAGGAACCATCCAAGGGGGTAAAATCATCTGACAACCATGATGAGTAGACTAACTTTTTCTCTGTAAGGTGTGTTAGTTATCAATATGTAGCTTAACCCTGCAGTTGTACCTTGACTGGCTGTTGACAAGCAAGGTTTGTCATAGGATGTTTGCTCAAATGGACTTTGTGCACTCTGAGAAACAGAACTGATTGGGCTTTACAAACTCATCTTTGTGCCTGAGTTCCTGATTATTGAAAGATGCTCCTGTTCAACCACAAGCCATGCATGGCAGTAGAAAGGGTACTTGATCCAAAGACCTGCCTCACTATCTGTTACTGCACTGTCTGAAACTGTTTTCTGGAGCAGGTACCCCACAGCTCTGGAATCTCAAAATATTATGGTTTCAAAGGTAACTTCAATATTACAGCTTCTTGTTCCAGTATTTGGGATCCACACATGATCCTCTGTGCTCCTCAAAAGAGATTGGGTCACTTCACCAGCTCTTCCATCTATTCCACTCTAGGTTCTGCTTGACTCCACTTTACTGCTGCTGCTGTTCTCTCTGCTCATCCCATGGGAATGACATCTTCAATATGCTGGGTTCTTCCCCTGAGACTAGGATTCACTTTTTTCCTCTCATACATTCCCTTCACTGGGCTAAGCCTTAGCTGCTGTGCATGACAGGTTCATTTATGCCTTTGAAACCAATACGACCTGGGTGATTCTCACAAATGATTGACTCCAGGTGCACAACAAGGAACAACCTTGGCAACCTCTGGTGTATAACTTCTTTGTCCTCTCAGAAAACACTTCCAAGAAGATGTCACCTCAGTGGTGCTGGTTTCTTCTTCATCATCATCACTAATTTTTTAACTACAGCCAACCAGCATCAATTGTCTCAGTCGTCCCTTCTATTCTTCCCTCTAAAGCAGAGCCACATGGACAAAGCTGCTGAGTTCCTCTGCTTGCTGGGGATGGAACATGACTCCTTCTATTACTTCATCACCAGCTTTCTATTTTTCAACAACTTCACAGGCTAAGCTCAGCTGTCCTTGAACTTACTCTGTAGATGAACCTTCAACTCAGATCTACATGGCTCTGTCTCCTGAATGCTAGGTAATACGTGTCTAACACTTTGTGTGTATCTAAGCTTTTCTTTACATAAAACTTGTTCTGTACCAGGATGATTGATTCAGAGATCTGCTTGATGTTCATCTCCTGGGATTTAAGGCATGTACTACCATGCCTGGACCTAAGTATTTTATTTTAGATCTTAAAATGAAAGCCCAGAATAGTAATCACAGTCCATCGATGGTCAGTTTCACACCCACTGGTGACCCTTTTGTCCTCATGAAAACAATGACCAGGTGACAATTGAAAGATATAAAAATTTATAAAACGTATGAAAAGTTTTTTATGACCGTCTAGAGCTGAGCCAAGAATGTAGGCCAACTGGTTCACTAGCTCCAGGTTCCAGGGACTGGCTGACCACAAAGAAAGGGGAACTAAAAATACAGGTCAGGATCAGCTGGGTCGATCTGGGAACTGGCTGACCACAAAGTAGATGGTTGAGCAAGATTCAATTCCTGAGAAAAAAAAGGAGAAGATGTTTCCCACATGACCGACTGAATGATGGGCTGGGACTGTCCACTATTTTTATGATATTTTTCCTTGGTTTCCCCCTAACACCCCTGGTTTGTGGTTTTTCCTTTAAATACCCTTCTCCCCGTGGCCTCAAGTTCGACACTCCTTGCTCTGAGTCTCGACCTCAGCTGAATGATTCCCGAAATAAAGCCTCTTGCTGTCTTGCCAGTTATTGGAGACTAGAGTGAGGGTCTCCCTTCCTGGGGTGATTTTCAATAACAATGCCCAACATGATACAGTTCTCCTTCCTACAAGTCTGGGGGCGTGTCCATAGGCCCGCCTGACACGGTACCTGGAAGCTCTGGTCATCTCCCTGGTCTGCAGCGGCCCAGGGGCAGGCAATCGGATTGCCTTGCACGGTCTGTGACGTAAGAAGGAGGCTGCCACTACCACCTGGACAGAGGTGATTTTCCGGGACTGTGATGGCAGCAGCAGTGGTCTCCTGGTGCAGTCACTCTGCTCCAATCGGGATTTCCATACATCGTGCTTGTGCTCCGGGCCAGAGCCTTCATGGGAAATGTAGTCTCCGACCGGCCGCCATCTTTCTTTTTCCTCACGGTATCATAGGATATGTAGTTCGAAGAGCAGCCACCATATTGGATTGAGTTTGCTGGGCATGAGCATTTAGTTCTCGAACCACCATCTTGGCACGAGTCCTTATGGGAAATGTAGTCTCCGGCTGCTATCTCTGAGTAGCCCTGGCACTCTCTGAACTCATTCTGTAGCCCAGGCTGGCCTTGAACTCAGCAATCTGCCTGCCTCTACCTCCTAAGTGCTGGGATTAAAGACGTGTGCCATCAATTATTGATCATTATTGGCTATTGATTGGTATTGATTAGCATTGTCTGCTGATTATCAATTATTGATTATCACAATTAATGATCACTTTTGGTTATTGACTAGTATTGATTATTGGCCATTGATTAGTATTGATTAACATGATTATTGATCATTATTCCATCACTGTCATCTCCCTGCCACTGCCTCCCGAGGGCTGGGATTAAAAGTATGTGCCACCACTGCCCGGCTATACCTGTCTTCTTTGTTTGGTTTGTTTGTTTGTTTGTTTGTTTGTTTTAAGACAGAATTTCTATGTGTAGCCCTGGCTGTCCTGGAACTCACTCTGTAGACCAGGCTGGCCTTGAACTCAGAAATCTCCCTGCCTCTGCCTCCCAAGTGCTGGGATTGTTTAGAAAACAAGAGTCTAGGTTTGTGGCTTCATGCTGGGCTCAGGGAAACTGCAGCTTCCTTCCACCAGATGACAGGTATCAACCAACCCTGAAGAAAAGCCAGATACATAAGGGAAACAAAGTTGAGCACTATTGTTTGCCAGTACACCTTCATTAGTAGAAAATTGGAGAAAAACAACATTTGTATTAGTACAGGTTCTGTAGATAAACATATCTCAAATCATAGAGAGAATGAATCTCTCTATTTACATAGAAAGGGGATTTAATAGAATGCCACAATAAAGCCTGTTGGGCAAGGGATGTTAGAAAACCCAAGGGCTGGTTGATTTCATGTTGCAGGATATTACAGCAAGAAGCCAAGTTTATGATATTCACAGAGCCCAGCAGATAATCAAAGGATAATCAACAGATAATAACTTGCCAAGAGCCACAGAGCCTGCTGCCAGCAAAGAACATTTATGCTACCCTATGCTGGGTCTCACTGTCACCTATTACTGCACCTAATTTTCCTCTGAGACAAAATGCCCTCAGTATTTTTCTGCTCTAGACATGTCTGGTTTACTTATTTCCGAACCTAAAAATATGCTTACTAAAGATTCTATGTAAAGTTTTTACTTGACAAAGAAAATTCTGAAACAGGAATCCCAGACAAGTAGTAGACACAAATTCATGGCTTACTAAAATTTGCCCTTTTATTACTTATGTATAGACTATGCACATGAGATCATTGTTTGTGATTAATATCATGTATGAAATTGCAAATGGATTACAAGCAAAGTAAATTGGATATGCTGGCCTAAGTTTATTTTATTCATAATTAATTAAACTTAAAAATTAACACAAAAAGACAAGAGTATATTTAATCCATGTACCCAGTCAGAGAAAAGTAATATAAAATAATAATACTAGTCTGAATCTTTCTTTAAAATAGGTAACATGAACATATATATTTAAATATTATTGTCTATTTTTAAGGACATGATATATGTAATCATACAATTCTGGTCACAACGGTATCTAATTGAACCCTATCCCAATTCTAGTACACAACATGGTCTTTATCCCATAAGGTTCTAAATTATTTTTAAAGGGTTGACTGCTCCTAGACTAGCAGATGCTATTCATAATGGACATTGTCCTCAGTCATATTAGAACAACATATCTGTCCTTTTAAATATAAAAAACACATATTTGAATTTTTATACAGACATAAACATGTTAATGATTTGAGAGATATTTATATCCAGTAAAGCCTATTTAAAAACAAATAAATATAAAATGATTGAAAGATCTACCTCAGGGCTTGTGTTTTATTTTCTAAATGAAACAACTAACATTTTCATATTTTCAGCTCTGTTGAATTAAAATAATCACAGCAGTGTTTTTTTAAATATTGCTAACCCTCTAAGAGAAAAAGAGAGAGAAAGAGAGAGAGAGAGAGAGAGAGAGAGAGAGAGAGAGAGAACATGGCTGGTCAGTATTTGTAAAGTATGGAAATGGAATGACTATTTAGGTAATGTGAATTTGTCTCCTGACAAACTGAGTAAAATATTTTTGATATGACTGAGTGCAGGATATCTACAGTCTCATAAGGAACAATTTGTCAGTTTTCTGCAAGTAAAACGAATAATTTCACTGCTATCCTAGGCTGGACTATGATAATTTTGAATTGTGGAGCCATTGAGAACTTAGAAAGAGGGGATATAAATTGCTTATTCCCCTCTCCTAAAGAAATATTCTCACAAAAGATTGTAAATTTATTTGTTTAACCTATTGTATCCTATGGTATTAACATATATAAAATGATAGAATGATCTAAAGATCGGAATGGCTTTAATAAAGAAGGAAGTATATATAGATTAGGATGAAATGTCCAAAGTGAGAAGAAAAAATACAAAGCATTTGGAAATTCTGAAGGAATAAGTTAGGTACTGAAGGCACTTAGATTATGAGATTTATGGGAAATACATATGGGATTAAAGTCTCTGTCTTCAGAACCACTTTTATGAGAAACTGGCTGTGATCTAAGTCTAATTATATCCTGTGTGCAGTCTACACTGAGGAGAGTCAAAATACAGGGATTATTCCCTCAGCGCTTCCAAGGGAAGTCACACTCAGTCCAAGCAAAGCTATCAAGTAATGTTCACTAAAAAAAAAGGACAAAGGAAAGCTTGAAGATACAGACCTTCTGAAGGTCAAGTGATAACCTAGATATGAAATTTTGATAAGCCTTAACAGAAGGTAAACAGAAGTTGATTTTGCTAAATGTGGAATTTTAAGCAGGCATATATAACTATGATCACTTTCAAAATGCAGTGTGTCTTTTTAGCAAGTGAAGGAACAAGAGTCCTCAAAATTTTTGTTTGAAAAATTTTGTTTGAATTTAGAAAATAAATTCTCAATCTTGATTCTCTTTGTCATATATAGATGTATCTCAATATAACAGATGAAGGAAAACCCCTTTGGTTACTTCAGCATGCCAGGGTCTACATACAGCTGAGAAAAACTGAACAGCCTTATTAAACACTGAGGAAAAATCTAAAAGCTATATTTACCATATATAGAACACCATCTCACTATCAAAGAGAACTTCTCATTAATAGACTATGTCCTTCATTACAGTAACCATGCATGCTCCCTGATTTAAATGTGATGTAGGAGTAGCAGGTACCTGCTCTTCATGCAGGGTTAGAATGAAGCAAACAGCTGGCTCAAGTTATATCCTTTTGTGAAGGGCTATGAAATATTATCCAACTCATAATAGATGCACATTTCAACTTACAAAACATAACCCATGTAAAAAATGAAACTAGGAGTATTTCCTCAAAAATTAATTCTTCATATATTACACAAGATTCTAATAGAAGAGAATCAGTGGTTGAATCTAAACTTATAATGGATTATCCAAAATTCCTCAATATTTTTTCACCAAACTACTGACCTTAAAAGAAGGTCAAAAATATCAGTCTTCTAACACCCAATACAAAGCATGACATTGGTTTTTAGGTGGTACTTTTGCCTATTTTCTTCCTATAATAAGCATAATACTGCCCTAATTATGTTCTTAACTACATTCTGAATAGAAATTATAATGGTCCTAACAGTCTGGCTTTTGTGTATTTTGGATGTTACCCGAATCGAATAACAGAATCCTTCCCTGTGTGCTGCCTTCCATGAATGTCTTATTTGGAGAATCTTTGTCATCTCTATTGTTTTATTTTGTTCCTTTAGAAGGACTCTTCTCTGAGGCACCATAACTGCTGCTCTTTCTATATCACCCCTTTGGTCAGTTTAACAATGTAGAAGGATCCATTGCATAAACACCAAAAAGTATAGATATCCTCTCAAAGGTGACTGCAGTGCCAGCCCACTCATATTCATCTTGTCACAGCCTCACCAGTGATGGATTCATGGAAAGACAGGAGAATTTGTGAGAAACCTGAAGAATGGGAAAGGCTAAACACAGGAATATAAGACACATTGACATTTTTCCTACTGGGCCACTAAGGTTGGGAGCTTTGGTGTGGGTCTTCTTTATTCTTGGGTGGTTGTTAGCCACCAAACGGTAAGGACAAAGGGAACAGCCACAGCAATCTGGCTTGAGATGGCTGTATTATAAAATTAACTCCGGAGACCAGCACAGTGAGTCAATTCTACTTTATAGTCCCAGAAATAAGGTATATGAGGGCCTTTATGGGTACAGGTGGAAAGGATTAATTGGTCATAATAGTATATCTAAGTATCATGTGGGCAGGGAAGCCAGAATGGAACCTGTGTGCTGAGTTTAAGTAGCTCCACACAGGGACAGTCTTTTGATAAGGACAGCCACCTGTGTTCAGGGATATTGTCTAGATAAATTGAGGCAGAGAAATTGAAGCCCTTCTGATAAAGGGAGTCCTCCATTTTGAGCTGAGTTCCACTCAGATTTGGGGGACTGCAACCTTCACACAGGTTTGCAACAACCTTGATTCCTGAAACCATGGATCTTGGCTCTGAGAGAAACTGTACCAAATACTGGAAGCTGATTCAAAATACATACAGCCTAGGACCCTGCCCAGCTCTCCAGGTGGCTGCCCCATAATTGGCTGTGTCAAGGTGCCTTCTAAAGTTCATTCTATTTTTCTATCAGTTCAGCACCTTCAGGGTAATAAGGAATATGGTAATTAATACCATTATAATTTATGATTATTGGTCCACTGTCTCACTTCTCTGATGTGAAATGAGCTTCTTGATCAGAATCAATACTGTGTGGAATGTGATTATGGTGAATGAGGCACTCAGCATGTCCATGGATTGTGGATTTGGCAGAAGCAATGTGTGCATGAAAGTCAAAATCATAAGCAGAAAACCTGTGTATTCCAGGAAAAAGAAAGCTTTGTCCTATGCCCAAGAGAAATAAGCCAATGAGAGAGGACACTCTCCTGTTGTAGTGGTCCTATATTGCAAATTACAATTGAATGTTAACTAGTCCTATATTGAAATTTACAACTTAATGTTGACTAGTCCTAGATTGTAATTTTCAATTTAATGTTAACTAGGCCTAGATTGAAATCTACAATTCCAAGTTGATTAACCCTATGTTCAATTTACAATTCCCTGTTGACAAATCCTAGATTGCAATTTCCAATTCTTTGTTAACTAGTCCTATATTAAAATTTACAATTTCATGTTAACTAGTCCTACATTGTACCTTACAATTTAATGTTAACTAATCATATATTTAAATTTACAATTCAATATTAACTAGTCCTAGATTCCAATTTCTAATTCCATGATAATTAGTCCTAGATTGCAATTTTCATTTTTATGTTAACTAGTTCTATATTGAAAATTTCATTTATTATTAAGTAGTCCTATATTGAAATCTGCATTTTAATATTAACTATTCCGGTATTGAAATTTCAAATTTAATATTAATTAGTCTTATATTGAAATTTTCAATTTAACATTAAGACAGAGAGAGAGAGAAAAAGAGATAAAGAGAGAGACAGAGATAAAGAGAGAGAGAGAGAGAGAGAGAGAGAGAGAGAGAGAGAGAGAGAGACATTGATGTGCAGGGGGCTAGCATTATTAAGCAAATCATTCCATGAGGCCCTAATGTACAGAGTCCTTCTCAAACCCAGTAACTTACTTGGCAGACCCAATAACAGTCTGGGACCTGGGCCTGAGGAGCTCATCCTGAGGCCCCAATGGATTGAAGATAAAATAGAGCTCCTTTTCTAAAGGCAGGAATATCCTTGGGAGAGCTGCTGATGTGTTGGGAGCTGCAGTGATTCGCCATTCCAAGATGGTGCGGACATCCTGTCCTCCCACTTGTAAACAACTGACTGCACAGGTGCAAAAGGCAAAAGGTGCGCCAAAGTCACTGCCCATCCCGGGGCATAATATGGGGTGATGAGTGAACAGCCAATCAGAAGTGAACACGCCACTCTAGGGTATATATAGCAGTGCCTTTCCCGGGCTTGGGGTCTTTTCCGCTTCTGCTGTTACAAGAAGTAAAGCCTTGTCTGTAGTGATACCCCATTACTGCCTCCATGTCCTTTTTCGCGGGTGAAGGGGACACAAAAGAGGTGCGCGAAACACTGATGGTCTGGGGCAGGGCCTTCATGACATTTTATGTCCCCAGAACCCAACCCTTTCTACCATATGGGGCTGTGGTTATCAGTCCTAAGGCCCCATAGGCTTGGGCAGGAATGTTCTTGAGATAAGGTGCATTCTCCTTCTGCAGCATTGTTTATGAGACTCCTCCCAAGTTTGTCCTGTTGTATGAGAGTTTCTGCTGGGTTCTTAGAGGTCTCCCATTTCTTTCCATTTTCCTCTGTAAGTAGTATACAAAATGCTATTCTTTTTCTTTGGTTTTTCAGGACAGGGCTTCTCTGTGTAGCCCTGACTGTCCTGGGACTCACTCTGTAGACCAGACTGGCCTTGAGTTACAGAGAGCATGCTTAAGACACAGAAGTTGTGTCTGGGGTCACAGGGAGTGTGTCCTGAGTCACAGGGAGTGAGCTTATATGCTAGCACATATTCTTTCATGATAATGTAGAGTAGAGAATTGTGAAAAAGCTTGGCTGTATTAAATACACTCACAGGGTGTCTGTCTTCGTGTTTCCATTGCTATGAAGAGAAATCATGTACAAGTCAACTCCTATAAAAGCAGCAGTTTTTATTGGGATGGGCTTACCGTTTCAGAGATTTAGACCTTTTTCAACATAGCAGGAAGCAAGGCAGGCATGAAAGGAAACATGATGCTGGCGAAGAAGCTGAGAGTTCTGCTTCTTGATCCAAAGGCAGCCAGGAAGAGACTGTCTGCCAGGGAGCTAGTAGGAGGGTCCATTTTGCACTGGGAGGAACTTCAAAGCCTTCAGTGATGCACTTCCTCCAAGGTCACATCTCATAATAACTTCCTCCCACTCCCTGAGCCAAGCATATTTATACTACCACATTCCACTGCCTGGCCCCCATATGATTGTGCAAACACATGAGTGTGTGGGGACCATATTTAAAAATAGCATAATACAAAATATGTGAGGTTCAAATTAAACAGTGCCATCATTTATAGAAGTATTATAAATGTTAAAAGTCCAAAGTTCAAAGTCTCTTCTGAGATCATTCTAATCATGTAACTATAATCCCCTGTACTTTGAAAATATAGCACATAATACCCATTCAAATTCACAGAACATAGGTCACATTTTTTAATCACCATTGTGAGGAAATACTGGGCCAAAAAAGACCAAAAGCCAGCAAGGAAATTTCCAAACTCTGCATCTCCATGTCTGATGTCAAAGTATTCTTCAGATCTCCAACTCCTTCCTGCCCTGCTCATTGCAGCACAATTCTTTCTCTTTGGCTGATTATATTTCCTGAAAGTTGTTTTCTTGAGAAGGCATTCCATAGCTCCGGAATCTAAAACTCTTGGGGTCTCCAAAGTAACTTCAAAATTAGAGTTTCTTGTTCCAATATCTGGGATCCACACATGATCATCTGCACTCCTCAAAAGAAGCTGGGTCTCTCTCCAGGTCTTCCCTTATAGGACATTAGGTTCTGCTTGACTCCACTCAACTGCTGCTCTGTTCTGTCTGCTCATCCCATGGGACTGACAACTTCAATATGCTCAGTTCTTCTGTGACCAACAGTCTTCACTGTGTTCCTCTCATGATCCCTTCATGGTGCCAAGCCTCAGCTGCACAGCATGAAACATCGATGCCTTAAAACCAGTACCACCTGGGTGAGTCTTACACAGGACTGAGTCAAGCTGAAAGTTTGAAACTATAACTTAAGAAATTAGTGAAGTTTTCTATAGACAAACCCAGGCAATGTTTTCCCTTCTGTCCTGGTACCTATAATACAGCATTAATTCCCTTTTAGTGACCATTGGTTAATTGTTTTACTTCTTGGAATGTGCTCTGAGCCAGAGAAATTCTGGTTACTATCTCTCTTGGGGCAATTAACTGATAACACTTGGGAGACTGACAGAGTTCTCATTGCAGTTTTGACCATGCCTGAGGGACTTAGTAGCACTCCTGTTATAAAAGAGCTTAATAGTCATTGATATAATTTTAGGAATTCTTATAGAATCATCATTAAGACTTAAGAAGTCATCTATTTGTCTATATAGTATCACTACAAGAGAGTACATCTTCGTAGATCTGCAGAAATCTGCTCCAAAGGGGTGTGCTATTGCTTAGTGATTGTTACATATGTTTAGTAATAATAGGAGAAGCATATTAATAACAGGAATCTTTCCTAAAATTATGTCCGCCACAGCCTTGCTAATGGGGCACACTCATCACAGATTATATAATAATCTGAGGCAATCATTTCAGGACGATCATCTGCTAATTATTAGCTTGTCCCATTATGGCTTCTGACATTGTACCAGGATGACTTTAACCAGAAACCTGCTTGACTATCATCTCCTGAGATTTAAGGCATGTACCACCATGTCTGGACCTAAGTATATCCTTTTAGATCTTTTTTTTTTTTTTTTTTTGGTTTTTCAAGACAGGGTTTCTCTGTGTAGCCCTGGCTGTCCTGGAACACACTCTGTAGACCAGGCTGGCCTTGAACTCAGAAATCCTCCTGCATCTGCCTCCAAAGTGCTTGGATTAAAGGTGTGCACCACCACCGCCTGGCCCTTTTAGATCTTAAATTGAAAACCTAGTATAGTAATCACAATCTGTCCATTGTCAATTTGACACATACTTGTATCTCCTTTTGGCCACATAAAAACAATAACCAGTTAATAATAATACCTAACATTATACAGTTCTTATCCATACAACTTCACATCCACATGTTTAGGTGGATGGAATCTTGACATAATATCACCATTTCTTTAACAACATTGTGTATCTTTGATCACAGGATTTAGCTTCATTCAACTTCCTGGTGAGATTTTCTCTTTCAAGCTAACATTTCATATTTTTCCTTTCTAAGATTACTAAGCATGATCAAAACATTCACCATGAGAGTAAACACAGGGCAAAGGCTATGCTTGGCTTTCCTGAGACTTCCTTTGTCAATGCAATTAATGAAATAAACCTTTTTACCTTCAGATGAGAGCAAAAGACAGCAACATTCTTCAGCAAACATTACAAAAACTATATACAAAATTCAAACCACCCTTAGTACATATGTGTTCTACTAGCATGGCCCATGAAGTTCCACTTAATGCATGTACAAATCCAAAGTTTAAAAACCCACATTGCTTCCAACAAAAGCATGGTCAGGCCTACCAAGAAGAATACGTAAGCCTTGGGTACCAACTTCTGTCTCAGATAGAATTTCCATTGCTAAGAAGATACACTGTGACCAAGGCAACTGTTTTAAAGGCAAAGAGTTAATTCGGTCTGTCTTACAATTTCAAATGTTTAGTTTATGACCAATATAGCAGGAAGAATGCCAGCATGCAGGCAGCCATAATGCTGGAGAAGAAGCTGAGGGTTTTGCATTGTCATGAGAAGGCATCCAGGAATAGACTGTCTTCCAGCTGAGTGGTAGAAGAGTCTGTTTTTTACTGGATGGAGCTCCAAAGACCACCACCCTAGGAGTTTACTTCCTTCAAAACAGTAATATCTACTCCCACAAGGCCAAACATACTAAAATTGTCACTTCTTAGTGACAACCATATTCAAATTACCACAGTTTATTCCTACTATAAATGCTTTCATGCAGTTAAGTGTTTTGACACTCTGTCTTTACAACTGGCAGAAGTGGGTTCAAGCCTAAATAATAATAATAATCAATGCTAATCAATAATCGATAGTAATCGATAATCAACACCAATCAATAATCAATAATTGATACTGATCAATAATTAATGCTAACCAATAATAGATACCAATTGATAATGAACACCAATTGATGCTGATCAATAATCAATGGTAATCAATAAACAATGGCAATTGATAATCAACACCAATCAATAATCAATAATTGATGCTGATCAATAATCATTGGTAATAAATAATCAAGGCTAATCAATAATCAATAAGAAACTCCAGTCAGAGAAATGTTTAATAAGAATTTGTATTCCAACTTGAGTACATTCACAAGATTTCTGTCCAATTTGTGGGCTTTTATGTCTTTGGAGACTACGGTGATAAGCACAGGCTTCTCCACGTTTGTTACACTCATAAGGTTTCTCTAAAAATTGTGTCACTTGAGGTATTTGGAGAGAACATTGTCATGCAAAGACTTTACCTCATTCATGGCATTCATTCAGTTTCTCTACAGTATGTGTTCTTTTATGGATCAGGCGATGCCTGTGACATGCAAGGGCTTAGTACCTTGATGACACTGAGTCACTCTCTTGAATGTGCTCTATTATGTAGTCACAGATAAAAGGGAACTGTCAGTTTTTCCACAGTGATTACATTAATGAGGCTTCTCTCCAGTGTGATTTCTTTGTGTATGTCTGAAGAACTATGACATGCAAAGGCTTTACCACATTGTGAATATTCAAGCAGGTTTCTCTCTGGTATGTGATCTCTCCTGTCACTGCAGATGACTGTGACTTGCAAATGCTTTACAACACTGATTACATTCAAGAGGTTTCTCTCCTGTACCTGTTCTTTTATAGTAATGAAGATGATAAAGTTGTGAAAAGTCTTTACCACATTGATCACATTCATGAGATGTCTTCCAGTATGGGATCTTTTATGTTTTCGAGACTAGTACGACATGCAAAGGCTTTGGCACAATGATTACATTCATAGTTCTGTCCAATATGGGTTCTTTTATGTTTTGGGGAAAAATCCTTATGGAAAGGCTTTTACCACAATGATGGCATTCATAGGTTTCTTTCAAATACGGGTTCTTTTATGGTTTTGGGAACAAAAACTTTGTGAAAAGGCTTTTACTATATGAATTATATTCATAAAGTTTCTCTCCAGTATGTGATCATTTATGTCTTTGGAACCTTTTCACTTATAAATGTTTTTTTTTTCCACATTGATTACATAACTAAGGTTTCTCTCTGGTATGAATTCTTTTATGATATTGGAGATGACCTTGTTGTGTAAAGCCTTTACCACATTGATTACATTGATAAGGTTTCTCTCCAGTATGTGTTCTTTTATGTCTTTGGAGATGACTGTGACTTGTAAAGGATTTATCACATTGATTACATTCATGAGATCTCTCTCCAGTATGTGTTCTCATATGACAATTGAGACTACTGTGACATGAAAAGGCTTTACCACATCGATCACATTCATAAGGTTTCTCTCCAGTATGTGTTCTTTTATGTCTTTGGAGACTACTGTGCCATGAAAAGGCTTTACCACATTGATTACATTCATAAGGTTTCTCTCCTGTATGTGTTCTTTTATGCATTTGGAGATTGCTGTGACTTGAAAAGGCTTTACCACATTGATTACATTCATAAGGTTTCTCTCCTGTATGTGTTCTTTTATGCATTTGGAGATTACTGTGACTTGAAAAGGCTTTACCACAGAGATTACATTCATGGGGTTTCTCTCCAGTATGTGTTCTTTCATGGATTTGGAGATGACTTTGCTGTGTAAAGGCTTTACCACATTGATTACATTCATAAGGTTTCTCTCCTGTATGTGTTCTTTTATGTATTTGGAGATTACTGTGACATGAAAAGGCTTTAACACATTGATTACATTCATAAGGTTTCTCTCCTGTATGTGTTCTCTTATGACATTGGAGACCACTGTGACAGGAAAAGGCTTTACCACATTGATTACATTCATGGGGTTTCTCTCCAGTATGTGTTCTTTCATGGATTTGGAGATGACTTTGTTGTGTAAAGGCTTTACCACATTGATTGCATTCATAAGGTTTCTCTCCAGTATGTGTTCTTTTATGTGTTTGGAGACTACTGTGAAATGAAAAGGCTTTAGCACATTGATTACATTCATAAGGTTTCTCTCCTGTATGTGTTCTCTTAGGATATTGGAGATTACTGTGACTTGAAAAGGCTTTACCATATTGATTACATTCATGTGGTTTCTGTCCAGTATGTGTTCTTTTATGTCTTTGTAGATTAGTGTACCATGAAAAGGCTTTACCACATTGGATACATTCACAAGGTTTCTGTCCAGTATGACTTTTTTCAAGCCTGCAACAATAATGGGCACATGTGAAAGATTTACCACATTCATTAGCCTGATCAATCTTTTTACCAATATGAATACATTTTATAGTTGGTATAATAATAAAGAACACTCAAATCTTATGGTTTTATCACTTTGATGTTCATGGTTGTACTTGCTCACTGTGGGTTGGTTTACCTCTCTGAAAATACCTGTGATGGTAAGAGCATTTATTACATGGTTCACATTTATAGCCTCCTTTTTCTATATGAGATTTCTATATGATGTTTTTAACATGTCATAAGAAATATGGAATAACTCAGAGCACTAAAACACTGATTGCATTCTTAGTTTTTCCTGTAGTGTACATCACACATCAGCAGCACTGTGAACCAGGATGAACAAAAGAATTTACAACCTTCTAGTACCCATAGAGGTTTTCTGCAGTGTGACTTTGGGGATGTTCCCAGTAAAGTCAGAAAACCAATTAACTGCAAACACCTATCATATTCAGAAAGTCTACCAAAGGCAGAATACTACGTATCTTCTCATTGTTCTGAAGTAGATGGAGTTACCTTGTTCCTTTTAGTATCTCTATGCTCACATGGTTTCATCCATTCTGACAACTGATACACCCATTAAAAAAGAAGAACAAATGAAAGGTTTCCACATTGAATTCACATTGACTTTTGTTCATTGTAGACATGATTAATGTTTCTCCAGGACAACATTCTTGACTCTCATAAAATGACCTCACAATAAACTTAAAAGTTTCACTACAAGAATATGAGTATCACCAACTTTATCATAGACTACTTGCTTATTAGAAGGTTATGGGTACATGTTCATCACTATTCAATGTGCAACATCTAAATATTATGAGACTATACAAATTCATAGTTCCACAACATAGTTCTAATGGATATACAAATCAAATAAAGGAATCCCTTAAGGCATTTTTTCCTCCTCTTCTTCCTTACAGAAATGCCTTGCAAACACAAATCAGATAACTGACAATGAGGGACATAGTTTTGGGAGAATATTATAATCATAGCTACAATAATAGGACTGATATTTTACACACTTGCTTTCCTTTAGAGCTTCCTGATCATATTAAAATTTTCTCAGAGGCATATTTGTATTAACTTAAACATTAAAATTACCTTTCATGACTTCTAGAAGTTTGATGTTGTTCTTCAGGATGATGGACTTCCAAATTATAGCCTGAAACCAAGGTACCAAAAAACGAATGATATGGTATTGGAAATAGGCAAAATTCAGATTACTCTGAATTTTCACAGCAATGAACCTGATTTATTCATCCAATATTACTTGTTCTCTATTGAAATAAGAGATGATCGTCAGTAACCAAGAAACATTTTTCCCTTATATTGAGAAGCAAAAGAAAATTCACAGTCTTACCTAAAGCAGTGAGGTTCCAGTAGGTCTCAAGCATCACATCTTTGTAGAGATTTTTCTGGGAAGGATCCAGCAAATTCCACTCTTCCTCAGTGAAGTCCACATGCACATCATCGAAACTCACTGCTTGCTAAAATATCCCATACATGTGTACAACAGAAAGCATGATACTGACATCACTACAAAGTAAATGTATGCTTCCTAGACAATATATTCTTATAATTCATGTGATTCCTCCACTTATTTTCTGACACACAAATTATAATATAATCACCATGTCAGTTTAGAAGAAACTTGAAAGATTGACACTTGGACCCTTGACACAGGGTTCAGCTGTGTCACTCGTTAACTCTTACAATAGGATATAGCCTTGCAACACAAATGGCAACTGAGAGGGATATGCAGGGGGAAACAGATCAACTGTACTGAGCACACATCTGAAAAAGCTGTATGAACAATTACTAACTACAAAGGTGATGAGCAAGCTGCATATATTTGCTCATGTCTTTAATCGCAGAGATACAGGCAGGTGTATGTCGTTGAGCTGGATGCCAGCTAGGTCTATGCAATCAGTTTCAGGACAGCAAGAGTTACATGTTAAGAACCTCACTCTGCCACAAAAATAAACCAGGAAACAAAAATGATAGAATGAACTCACAGTTTTTTACTGAAGTTCCTACAAAGAATTATACATTCACTGCAGTTCTGTATTCATCTTGCATAAACATAAAATGAACCAGTTTAAACAGCAACATTAATTAAATTTTAATAAAAGGGAATGCATGTTTAAAGAGTTAAAAATTGATAGATGAAAATATTAATAAAGTATATGTTTTCTTTTGTTTTTTTTCGAGACAGGGTTTCTCTGTGTTGCCCTGGCTGTCCTGGAGCTCACTCTGTAGACCAGGCTAGCCTCAAACTCAGAAATCTACTTGCCTCTGCCTCCCAAGTGCTGGGATTAAATGTGTGCACCACCACCGCCTGGCAGTATGTCGACCAAAAATAAAGAATGTAGTTCAGGAGATATAGCTCAGGAGTTGAAAGATCTTGCTGGTCTTCCACATAATGGTGGTCAATTTCTAGTATACACATGTGGACCAATACCTCTCCATTTCCTCATGATTAGGAGTTCTGAGGCCATCTGACAACAGTAAAGGTGAGGCACAGATGATATCCATATTCATGCACACAAACATAATACACTTATTTATTCAAAAATTTCACAAGGAATATAAGAGTTAGGCAGAAAATCATACACCTGCAATTCAATGAATCTGAAGTATATGGTAATATTGATGACAGGAGCATAAGCCATCTGGAGAAACAGAATATAATCTATATATTAGGCTGAATTTCAAAATTAAATATGTGGATGAAGATCAGCACAAAATCATGTGCTTATTGAACAAAAACATGTCAGGGGGCTTCTGTGGTTTCTATATCTACAATCAAGACAGAAAGGGCTACACTGAAAAATTTTGGTCTAGAAAAACAAAAACAGAATGAATAAAGTTAAAAATATAAAACCACAAGGTTTGCAAAATAGCATAGCATTGAACAGCAAATGTGTGCACAGTATCTTATATTATTGAGGAACAGAGTCCAAATGGGGAATGTATGGGAGCATGAGAAGAAAGCTGAAAGATCAGATTCAACCACAACACTGGAGACACCCAGAACAAAATTTATCCTGTCTAAAAGAAATGCTGGAGCAGAGACTGAAGGAGTGCACAATGAAAACCCATTCAATTGGAGACAAACATGGACAAGCTTGAATCCATGACATTATTAAGGATACTCTATGATGCTCCCACACAGGAGCCTTGCATAATTGTCCATTGAGATGCTCCACCCAGCAGCTGACTGCAGCAGAAGCAGAGATCCACAGTTAAACATTGCATAGACCTTGGTAACTCTGATGGAAGAGATGGGGAAAGGATTGAGGGTCCTGAAGAGGATAGGAACTCCACAGGAAGAACAACAAACGCAACTAACCTTGATCCTTGGGGACATTCAGAGACTGAGCCACACACAATAACACACACAGGCTGGACAAAGGACCCTGGCCCATGAGTAGCAAATGTGCAGCTCAGTCTTCATGATGGTCCTCCAACAACTGTAGCAGGAGCTGTCCCTAAAGCTGCTGTCTATCATTGTAATCTGTTCCCTTAACTTGGCTGCCACATCTGGCCTCAGCGGAGAAAATCCACCTAACCCAATAGAGACTTGATACACCATCATGGATACCCAGGGGCCCACACCCTCTCAAAGGACAAACAGAAGATACAGGAGGGACTCTGTAGAGGCAGGTGACCTAGAGCAGTGTCTCCACTAAGTTCATAGCCATTTTAATCATAACAACTTGAAACTGAAAAGAATCCAGATGCCCCTTAACTAAAATATGAATATAGAAAATGTGGTTCACTTACAAAATGAAACATTATTCAGCTATAAAATACAAGGACATCAAGAATTTTCAGGCAAATGGATACAGCTAGAAACTACCATCTGGATTCGGGTAACCCAGACCTAAAAGCATATGCATGCATGTACTCACTTACAAGTGAATAGTAATCATAAAATATAGGAAACCTACACTATACTCCATAGACACAAAGAAACTAAACAAGAAAGAAGGCCCAAATGAGCACAGTTGAATATCACTCAGAAGGGGGAGTATAACATCATAGGAGGCAGATGGAAGAGAGATAACTGGATGGGAGAGCAGATAAGAAGGGGAAATCGGGTAGAACCAGCAACAGGTGTGGTGAGAGACAAGAGAGGGCCAGAGGAAGAAAATGAATCAAAATCTGCAGCTGGCTGGGAGAAGGGGGTATATTTATTATGTGCCAGAGACCATGAAATGGATGGTGACAAGGAGACTATGGAGTTGACCTTAGCTGAGATGCATGGCAGTAAGATATGGATGCTGAAGAGGCCACATCTGCAGTCAGGCAGGACCCCCCAGTGGAGAGTTAAAGACACCAACCAATCCAAAAACCTTTATACCCAAAATTTGTTCTTTTCCACAAGAATACAATCTACAACATAGATTCTGTCCAGCAGCAAAATAACCATTTGATGCCATGTTGTTGTTCTAACTTGCTACTCTGCTGCTGTGATTGAATCCTCTAAGCAAAAGCCTCTCAGGTAATAAGTGGTTGTTGTACATGATTCTGTCAGATCACAGCACATCATTTTGAAAGCTTAGATTAGAAACTGAAGGCAAAATGCATGGACAAACACTATCTCCTGGCTTGTTCTCTTGCTTGGTCACTGACTCAAGCTCAGCCTGCTCTCTCATCCAGCCCAGGACCACTTGCTTAGGGATATTGCCACCCTTAGTGGAAGAGTCTTCCTTTTTTTGTTTTTTTTTTAGACAGGGTTTCTCTATGTAGCCCTGGCTATCCTGGAACTCACTCTGTAGACCAGGCTGGCCACAAACTCAGAAATCCACCTGCCTCTGCCTCCCAAGTGCTGGGATTAAAGGTGTGCGCCATCACTGCCTGGCATAGAAGAGTCTTCCTAATCAATCATCAACAATATCTCTCACAGACATAGCAACCAGCCATCCTGATGAGGACTCGCCCTCAATTGAGGTTCCTTCAGATGACTGTAGATCTGAAATGCTGAGAACTGTAAACAAGTATGACACAGATACAATAATAAATGAGGAAGTTGTTACATTCAAAAACAATGAGCTAACCATATCAATACAAAAGCTCCTGCCACCACACGAGGGACCTGGAGTTTTGGCTGAGCAAGGACAAAATAGGGAGGGCACCTGGCTCAGAGCAGGGAAGAATACACTGGAATGGGGACCTCAGAGGATGTGCTGACCTGGAGTGAGGCATCTTTAACTCTGGGTTTCCAGGCCATTGCTACCAAAGACGAGGCTAAAACAGCTGGAAGGTGGACAGAAAAGCAGATTGTCTCACAGGCCCAGAAATGATCACCACAAAAGGACAGGATCTCTGACCCAAGGAAGATCTGCTAAATTTGTTAGAATCGATGAAGAATGACCTTCCATCTCATGACAACTCCAAGTTCAAAACTACAGAGTCACATATGAACTCGGCAGAGAGTAGTTCAGGGGGTGGGAAATGAGGTCTTTGTCTTTCTATCCTGCAAAACAAGGTAGGCAGAGCCTGATTTTGCCCTGGATGCTGTCTCAAAGAGCTCTCTGTCATGGACTAGTCAATGGGTCTAGGTCCTGTTGTTAAGAAGGATTTAACCCAAGGTGTGGGATGAGTAACTAAATCAATTAGGATGGAGTCTGTCTGATTTCCTCAGTGAGAGAATATCAAAGTGCCACACACAAAATAGCCACAATGGGGTGGTAAAGGCTACCCAGCAGATTCCTTCACTTGTAGAGAGGAGAAAATGAAGATAGGAAGGTAGCTGTGAGCCCTGCAGCAGGGTTCCAAGTCTGCTCTAACCTTCCCAGAAATTAAGACCATAGGCACACCATCCCCTACACCAGGTTCTGAAACTTCTTCCAAGCCCTTTGTGGCTTCAACTCTCCAGGGCACCCACTACACTGTGCTTCCACATTCACTTTAGTCATCTCTCTCTACAAATAATCAAGAAAAATCCATAAACCAAGGCAGACAGACACAAAGCTGACAGATAATCCACTGACACAAAGAACAACAATGACACATCAGCCTTCAGTTGGGATTCCTGAGGGTTTCTGTGGTGGCTAGCCCTAGCCTCTTGTTGTCATGGTAACTCCACTCCTGGGAGGGGCTGCGAAGGAGTGAATCTTGTAAACCTTCTGTCCAATCAAATTTGTTAAATAAAGGCTACAGCCAGTGATTGGGCAGTAGAAGAGGAGTGGGAGGAGCCAGAGGAGGAAAAGAAGAGACCAGGGGCCGTTGGAGGAGAAGCGAGGGAGTTGGGAGTTGGCCGAAGCAGAGTGCAGTTGGTGGAGAGAAGACAAAGAAGACCTAGGAAACCGCAAGTTGTTAAGAGCTCTCATAGCCGGGGAATAGTGTAGTTTAATGGTAAATCTGCCCAATCTAGGCATGCAGCATTCATTTGGAAAAAAATCTAGGCATGCAGTATTCATTTGATACTTATTGACTTGTGTCTTTTCTTCTATGGACTACCAATGGGTGAGAGATTTACCGCAACAAATTGGCGCCTAACGTATTATTTAGAACTCAACTAACTTGAGATGAAAGAACAAAAGAAAGGTTACAAAGTACAAAAACTTCCCCAACGGCCAAGGTCAGAAGCAGCACTCAGCTTACAGCTGGGCTTGCTCGCTGCCCTGTGAAAACTGAAAGAAGGGTCTTCCGAAAATTCAACAGTGAAACAAAAGTTATTATAGCCAGACCAGTAGGCCATTTAAATTAAATTAAAAAAAGGTGAATAGACACAGATAAATAGATGTAAAAGGTTTTAAGGTTGCGAGGAGTAAATTGCAGGCTGCTCTGAGTCAAGAGAGCCAAACAGATAAATAAGAAAGGTTATAGTAACAAATTTTAAGGAGGGACTGGTGATCCTAGAACACAACTGCCTGCGAGGTAGTTTTCAGGTAGAAACAGTGAATTGAGGGCTCCAAACCAGATAATTTTTTAATATAAAAAACCATATTTTGATACCTAAAGATGCCAAAAACAATGGATATCTTTTGGGCTTTATATGATGATATTTCAAATGGTTTGACAGAAATCAACTTAGGGAACACTTTATTATTTATCAGTATTGCTATATTTATTTTTTTGATATACTATGTCTTCTCAAAAGACAAAGCTCTAGATAAAAAATTCTTTGCCTTGAAAAAGAGATTACAAAAAACAATAGAACTTTTGGTACAGGATAGAGATGTACCTGTATTTGTAAACAGATAGAAAATAATGAGGAATGGAAGCAGGACTTAGAACAGAAGTTACAGGAGCTAGAAAAGATGATCATCGAACAGAGCATACAACAGCTCACAAATCAGATGGAGAAACAGATAGAAAATAATGAGGAATGGAAGCAGGGCTTAGAACAGAAGTTACAGGAACAAAAAGATGAAAATGAAAGTGGGAGACAGGATATTAAAGGGATAATTGAACAGAAGATAGAGCAGTTAATAGATCAGATGGAGAAACATAGAAAATAATGAATTGAAGACACAAGAAATTATAGATGAGAATAAGAGACAGAAAGATGAAAATGAAACTGGGAGACAGGAGCTAGAAAAGATGATCAAACAGAGAGCATACAACAGCTCACAGATCAGATGGAGAAACAGATAGAAAATAATGAGGAATGGAAACAATTACAATATAAAAAAAACATATGAAGCATGTATACAAACCTTAAGGGAGGAATTTAAATTTTCAGCTGAGAAAAATACTGAGGTTAAGACAGAAGTAAATAGAGAAAGTCAGCCAAGAGTTATTAGAAAACACACCTTGGTCTATCCGGTTACGGAACAACAAAGACCTCCAAACATTGTTTACCCACAGGGTTATGAGAAATTTGAATGGCAACCTGTGGATGTGTTAGATCTGTGAAAATTTAAGGAGAGTGTCACTAATTTTGGTATGCACTCACCATTTGTTAAACAAATTCTGACTTCTTGGGCTATTAAAAATAGAATAATCCCCCAAGACTGGAAAGATATGGCAAGAGCTATGTTAGAACCTGCTTCAAATTTACAATGGGTTGCATGGTGGAGAGATGAGGCAAGGGAGATAGCACGACAAAATAGAGCCAGAGGAAGAGAGATTTCCATAGACCAACTGCTTGGTGAAGGTCGTTTTGCTGAAATAGAGGTGCAGGCTGTATATGATGAAGAAACTCTGGCATTGTGTAGATTGTCAGCCTTAAATGCCTGGGACAAAGTTGCAGAATCCGGGAAGAGACTTGAACCATTTACTCCAGTCATACAAGGGCCAAAAGAAACCTTCCCTGACTTTTTACAAAGGCTAACCTCAGCTGTCGAAAGGAGTATATCAGATTCAGTAGCAAGAAAGGCTATAATTGAGTCTTTAGCCTTTGAAAATGCAACTGCTGAGTGCAAGGAAGTAATCAGACCACTGAGGGCAAGGTCAGCATCAATAGATGAATGGATTAGATACACAGCTGATGCTGGATCTCACTCAGCTGATATGTCAGTAATAGGAAAAACTGCAACTAGAAACCTAGAGATGACCCAAGATTTCACATGTTTTAATTGTGGTAAATGGGGTCATCTCAGAAATGACTATAGGACAAATCAAAATAATACGAAATGGGGGCCTAAGCTTTCTGGAATTTGTCAAAGATGTGGCAAAGGCCGACATCTGACCAGAGAATGTAGAGCAACAACAGACAAATGGGGCAATACCCTGCCAAAAAACATCCAGGGGGGGCTCTTGCAGGCCCCAATGCCAGACAAAAAGAGTTTTCTTTCCCAGGAAAATTAAATGTCACTGCTTCAAAAACAAATTTTGTAAGACCAGATAAGGCTGAGGAAGGTTTTATAGACAATTCAGAAGGCCTCACAGGGAGTCAAAAGCAAATATTTTGGCAAACTTCTATAGAAGATAAAAGACCAAAACTAAGAATACTAGTGAATAATATTGAGATTGAGGGGATGGTTGACACTGCAGCAGATGTCACTGTTATTTCTCCAAATTCTTGTCCTGAAAGTTGGCTACTTCATGAAGTAGACATCCAGTTTCAAGGACTTGGAACTTTATGCAAAATAAAACAAAGCACCAGATGGCTTAAATGCATAGGACCAGAAGGTCAGCTAGGAAAATTGAGGCCATACGTGGCTGATATAGCCATTTACTTATGAGGAAGAGATCTATTACAACAGTGGAAAACCCAGATTAATATCCCCTCAGTGTCAATGTTTAATCGTGAAATTCATCAGGCTCCTAATAAAAATTTAAAATTTGTTAAGAAACGTTATTTAAGGCAGTCTCACACTGTCCAAGCTGTTCATAAACAACATATGGTAGAGGCCGACAATTTAGCTCTACCCCAAAGAGCCATTGCTACCAAGACACCAACAACATTATCACTAAAGTAGTTGTCTAATCAACCCATTTGGATTGAGCAGTGGTCTATGACAAAAGAAAAATTACAGGTATTAGAACGGCTGGTCCAGGAACAACTGGAGGCTCAGCATATTGAAGAGTCTATCAGTCCTTGGAATTCTCCAGTATTTGTCATTAAAAAGAAATCTGGCAAATGGAGGATGTTGACAGATCTCAGAGCAATTAATAAGATTATTCAGCCTATGGGTTCTTTGAAGCCTGGTATCCCATTGCCTTCCTTGTTGCCTAAGGATTGGCCCATTATAGTGATTGATCTGAAAGATTGTTTCTTCACAATTCCTCTACATGAATGTGATAGGGAAAGGTTTGCTTTCTCAGTACCTACCTTTAATAAAGGTTGCCCAGTAAAGAGATATCATTGGAAAGTCTTACCACAAAGAATGGTAAATAGTCCTACCTTGTGTCAATACTTTGTACAAAAGCCATGGGAGATAATTCGCAAAAGGTTTCCCAAATCAATTATTTATCATTATATGGATGATATTTTGTTGGCTGATTCAGATATTAATATCTTGGAAAAAATGTTTGATGAAGTAAAGAAAATTTTGCCTTGCTGGGGATTGCAAATAGCCCCTAAAAATACAAAGAGGAGATTCTATTAATTATCTAGGGTATAAGATAAGTCTACAAACGGTTAAGCCACAAAAGGTACAAATTAGAAGAAACAAATTAAGAACCCTAAATGATTTTCAGAAGCTACTTGGAGATATAAACTGGCTGCGACCAGCAATTGGCTTGACCACTCAAGAACTAAGTAATTTATTTCAAACCTTACAAGGTGATAAAGATTTACATAGTCCTAGGAAATTGACTCCTGATGTTGAGAAGGAGTTAGCCTTGGTAGAAAGAAAACTGCAGGATACACATCTAGATCGTATTGATCCAAAAATGGCCTGCATCTTAGTTATTTTACCTTCTACTCACTCTCCTACTGGAATTCTTATGCAGAGAGAAGATTATATCCTAGAGTGGATATTTTTAGCTCATAAACAGAGTAAAAAGTTAAAAACCTACGTTGAGAAGGTTTCTGAATTAATACTGAAAGGAAAAATGAGACTTAGACAATTAGTTGGAATGGACCTGGCTGAAATTGTACCTTTTACTAATGCAGAAATTACCTCGTTATGGGCACAAGATGAACATTGGCAAAGAGCATGTAGTAACTTTTTGGGAGAGATTACCAACAAATATCCTAAAAGCAAGCGGCTTCAGTTCATAAAAAGAACTAATTGGATTATCCGTCGTATTTTAAAAGGAACTCTGATATCTGGAGCCCCTACATTTTACACTGATGCTAGTAAATCAAGAAAGGCAGGATATAAATCAGAAGACATAAGTAAGGTGGCTGAGAGTCCCTATAAGTCAGTTCAAAAATCTGAATTATACGCAATAATCATGGTATTGTCAGATTTTTAAGAATCCATTAATATAGTAACTGACTCTCAATATGCCAAAAGGGTTGTTTTACACATAGAGACTGCTGAACTTATTCAAGATAATTCTGAATTGACCTCATTATTTTTTCAACTACAACAAATTATTAGAAATAGAAGCAACCCCATATATATAACACACATAAGATCCCATACAGGTCTGCCAGGTCCTCTAGCACAAGGTAATAATGATATCGACCAGCTATTGATAGGAAGCGTGCTAGAGGCTTCAGAATTTCATAAAAAACATCATGTTAATAGCAAAGGTTTAAAGAAAGGGTTCTCTATTACTTGGCAACAAGCCAAGGAAATTGTGAGGCAATGCCCTACTTGCTCATTATATAACCAAACTCCATTGCCTACAGGAACTAACCCTAAGCGTACTCAAAGAAATGACATTTGGCAAATGGATGTCTTTCATTTTACAGAGTTTGGTAAACTGAAATATGTGCACCATACTATAGACACATATTCAGGATTTCAATGGGCAACTGCATTAGCATCAGAAAAGACTGATTCTGTAATTACACATTTGTTAGAAGTCATGGCCATTATGGGAATACCCATACAAATTAAAACAGACAATGGTCCAGCATATACCTCTAATAAGATGGAGAAGTTTTTTACATATTATAATATAAAACATGTTACAGGCATATCACATAACCCTACGGGACCAGCAGTTGTGGAGAGATCCAATCGAACTCTAAAGGAGATGCTTAGTAGGCAAAAGGGATCAATAAGAACCCCCAACGATAGATTACATAGTGCTTTATTAACTCTAAATTTTTAAAATGCTAATGAACAAAACTCCACAGCTGCTGAGAGACATTGGATTGTGGAAAAAACTTCTGAACTACATCAACCTGTTTATATTAGGGATATTATGACGTCAGAATGGAAAGTGGGAAATGTATTATGCTGAGGAAGAGGTTATGTTTATGTTTCCACAGGAAAAGAAAAGCTGTGGGTTCCTTCCAAAATGATAAATATCAGAAATGACAGAGGGAGACCCCCTGAAGCACTAGTCGACACAGAAGAAAAGGGAGACTAACTCAACCAACCAAATCGGTGATGTATATATGGTGTTATGTCTCTTATATGGACTTAACTGGCTGGGACTAAAATGTCAATACAAAGCCAAGAACATTTAATTGGGTAATAATTTCTCATGACTTAATACATGCCATCCTTTATGAGGGCATGTATATAAGTTATATATAGTTTGATTAAGTAACCAAACTAACCTGAAGAGGGCAGTGGCCTTTCTTTATTGATCTTCATTGACAAAGCTGTGTGCCCTACATGTTCCACGTGAATGTTTTTATAAAACTACCTGTTGCTTTTAAGTTTTATATGTTACAGGATGAAAGAAGAGAAACTCAGCCCTAGCATGATTTATTCTCAGGGATTCTGAGTCTCTAGGACCTCCTATTCCAGCTTCGTGCTTGATTCTACTGCAACTGCATCGAAGCCGCTTCCTTTAAGGACTTGCTTCCAGAACTTTTCCAGAACAGCTGGCTTGCCTGTCCAGCCTTTCTGACTGTAACAGTTATGATGTCAGCTTTGCTATGAACTTTCTCAGTACACAGTGACTTCAAGGCAAATGATGCCAGGTAGCTCTCCTTTGACTAAGCCAATTTTCCTGTTTCCCTTTGGGCCCCCAGATGGGAATTCTTCACCCCAATTCAGCTGGAAGCAGACAAAAGGAGATCATCGCCCCAGTTCCTTATGTTGGGGTGGATGGTTCTGGTTACTTTGTAAATTATACATGTGTTGTAATTTAAGGAATACTTTACAAATGTAGCTTCAGACAGGAAGGGAATTAGAGAGCTAAATCTCAGAAATTAAGTGGGATTAATACTTTTATATAGGCATTGTGCCTGTATAACTCATTTAGAAATACAAAAGTTAGACCCAGTTTAAAAAAATAGGTATATCTTACATTGGTAAGAAATCTTTATGATAGTTACAAGGTTGAAATTATAATCTCTTACATTGATATGGAATTTATTTTATACAATTTTAGGGTTTTCACTGGCATCAGTTTCTTATTAATACAAAAGTGGGATTAATATATTACGCTCATGTAGGCATTGTACTTATATATCTTATTTAGAAATACAAGGCTTAGACCCAGTCCTTTTTAATAAAAAAAAATTACTGGAAATTACAGACAACTGTTCAGATTGCCTTACATAGTTGATTTTCAAAAACATCAGAAATCCATAGAATTGACATTACAAACATTCTGATATAAACATTTATTTTATTGGAGACCTATCTGATCCTGACAGCTTCCCAGTCTTGGATTCTAAGAAGAAATTGAGCATCTTTGGAGTTACACCAGTTGTGGTATGACAGCCACTAGGCAAGAATTGCCTCTTTTAATCTACAGACGAAATAGTGTGCAAAAAAGAAACACTTGCAGAATAGTCGACTGATTATATCTGCTAAGACAGAGTAATCAGCCCTTAGTAATTCTGCATTACTAGGTCTGTCAGATGATTTCTGGGCCAGAAGGCTGAAGACCAGATGCTCCAACGTTTTGAAATAAGGAACTGTCTAGATGTTCAGTAGTCTATTTAAATTGGCTGAGTTTTAGAAGCCATGCTTTGTGCTTCCCATATCTTTAATTAACTAGTCATCCTGGATTTCTGATGGGGGTTGAAGATTTATAATCTCACAGCCAACCCAGGCTATTTACTTTGAGAAGATCATTTTCAGATGCTATTCATTTTGAAGACAGGACATAAGCCAGGTTCAGAACTAAGTTTTTTAATTGAGAGAGATGGCAAAGGTTCTATTTAGTTAACAAAAATGATGGACTGGGTGTTAGCTTTATCTTGTACTTTAACAATCACAACATGGTAATATAGTTAGTGTTCAATTAATATGTGAAAAGAAAAAAAAATTATTATTGGACAAAAAGGGGGAAATGTGGTAGATAGCCCTAGCCTCTTGTTGTCATGGTAACTCCACTCCTGGGAGGGGCTGCGAAGGAGGAGTGAATCTTGTAAATCTTCTGTCCAATCAAATTTGTTAAATAAAAGCTACAGCCAGTGATTGGGCAGTAGAAGAGGAGTGGGAGGAGCCAGAGGAGGAAAAGAAGAGACCAGGGGCTGTTGGAGGAGAAGTGAGGAAGTTGGGAGTTGGTCGAAGCAGAAGGCAGTTGGTGGAGAGAGAGAAGAGGAAGAAGACCTAGGAAACCGCAAGTTGTTAAGAGCTCTCATAGCCGGGGAATAGTGTAGTTTAATGGTAAATCTGCCCAATCTAGGCATGCAGCATTCATTTGATACTTATTGACTTGTGTCTTTTCTTCTATGGACTACCAATGGGCGAGAGATTTACCACAACAGGTTTCAGGATTCCAGTCCATGCACCAAGATGTTGTTCCCAAATCACTGGCACCCCAAAGACCACCAAGAACCTATTGCAATGCAAATACACAAAGGTCTGTACTATGAGCTCAGTAACAAGGATTCTCCACAGTCAATCTCACATCAGGTCCAAACAGAGAGACTGAGTCTAGGGTTGCTGGATATGAATTGTAGTTACAGGAAGCTTGGGGCATTAACATACAGGTCAGCAATTTTTTAGAAACAGCATGTCTGGCAAAATTTGCAGGAATCAAACAAAGGGTCAAAACCATCTGACAACTATCATGGGTAGGCTAAGTTTTTTTTTTCTCTTTAAGGTTTATTTGTTATCTATATGTACTGAAACCCTGCTGTTGTACCTTTACTTGCTGTTGATAAGTGGGCCTTGTCATAGGATGTCTGCTCAAGTGGACTTTGTGCAATCTCAAAAAATGTGCATGCCTCCTAAAGATACTGCAGACCATCCCCACTTGCCTTGCCTTTCCTGCCTCACCCCTGTATCATAGTCCCCACTTGCACAGACAGTTCCTGTTCACCTACATGCCATGCCTGAAAAGACACAAGATAATCTTTCTATATACCTACCACAATATTTGTTATCCTGAGTGCAATTTTCACAATTTTACTGTACTAAACAACAGAAGCAGGCTAACCGTGCTAATGACAAAGTCTCCTTGTAGATTACTAAGATCATCTCTTCCTGCAAACCTCTTCTCCCAGCTTTCAACATTAGCAAGCAATGTTCCCTCTTGAACATAACAAACAGGTCAGTAAAAGAGGCCACACTCAGCCAATGCTCTCTGCAAATCCATACATTAAACAGTAACCAAGGAGCCAAACTCCCACCAAAACAAGACAAATCCAAAAATCATTACCTAAATCAATAATCACTTCAAACCCAGAGGCCTAGACAGCACCATAGGAATATAATAAATAACAATCAGGAACATTTGTCACCAAGAAATCCAAGCTATCCTATGACAGCAGGTCCTGAGAAATTAAAAAATGCAACAGATATGGTACAAAAGAGGTTGTTTCGAGGAAGGGATAGAGATGCACAAGAGGACCTGCAGACAGGCAGACAGACAGGGAGCAGAGAGAGAGACCTGAGAGTAGACAAAGAGAATAGAGAAGGGCATGTGCAGAGAACAGAGACAGGGAACAAACAGAGAGAGCTGTGTAGCTGGTGGTCCATGTATATAAAGCACACCTGACAACAGCAGCAGGTAATGGAGGCAGGGAATGACTTAAGCAGTTGCTAAGTCCCTGAGAGCAGAGCATTGAAATTGTCTGTGCACTGACAACTACAGAGACAAGGTTCACCCAGGGAACAGGAAAGGAAGAGAGAGTCTCAAACATTAAAGATGCATAAAACAAAACAGATACATTGGTCAAAAAATGTGGATACTAAAAGTTTTCTGGCAGTAAACAACCAGGAATTCTGCAACATATGAGAAGAGAAAACTACAGATTACTGGAATAGAGGAAGAAGAATATCAGACCAAAGATCTAGAAAATATTTTCAATGAAATCATAAAGGAAACTTTTCTTAAACCAAAGATGCCTGTTAATGTACAAGAAGCATGCAAAACACCCAACAGATTGGAGAAAAAAAAAGTCCCTTTACCACATAATAATCAAACACTAAATGTAAAAAATAAAGCAATATAAAAAACTGCAAGAGAAAAAGATTAACAAAAACTAAACAAAACAAAAACAAGTAATGTATGAAAGCAGATCTGTTAGATTTATGCCTGTCTTCATTCAAAACAGGGGTTTTTTTTTTTTGTTTTATTTTTTGAAACAGGGTTTCTCTGTGTAGCCCTGGCTGTCCTGGAACTCACTCTGTAGACCAGGCTGGCCTCAAACTCAGAAATCTGCCTGCCTCTGATTCCCAAGTGCTGGGATTAAAGGTGTGAACCACCACTTCCCAGCTATGCCTGTCTTCCTAATGTATAAAAGACAAAAGGGTTTGGACACATGTGCTGCAGAGTCAGAGAAACCACCCTTGTTTCTAAAAAAAAGCAACTGGTCCAGCTGGGCAATGGTGGCACATGCCTTTAATGCCAGCACTTCAGACAGAGAGACAAGCAGATTTCTGAGTTCGAGGCCAGCCTGGTCTATAGAGTGAGTTCTAGGACAGCCGGGACTACACAGAGAAACACTCTCTCCAAAAAACCAAAAAAAAAAAAAAAAAGGAAAGAAAGAAACTGGTCCAAATGTTTTATGCAGATTCAGAATCAGCCATGATAGTGACATTACTCAGAAGTCACCTCCTGATCTAACACGTGAGGGGCATCACCAGGGACCTCACAGATGGTCACATCTGGCTGATGCTTCCCATGCAGCCCCAGAGAGGACCCAGCACCCCAGCTCCCACTACTCAGCCACCTGCCCCTACCCATTGTGGGCAGTGATCCTGTGCTCACCATGATGAGATTTCAGAGCTTCCCTGAGGTCTTCACACAGCATCCACAGCAGAGCTCAGAGCAGGACACAGATGACCATTCAAGCCTGCACAGGGACAGTGAACTTGCAAAATGGCACCCGGAAGAACATGCCTCCTTGTCTGATTGGCAGGTCTGCCTGGAAGCCTCAATTGGCCAGTCTTACCACTCCTCAAGGTTAAAGTGTGCTTCCAGACCAGGGTCAGACCTTTTCCAGAGCTCAGGAGGGGTTTGTACTCCATTAGCATTTGTTTCTGTCTTCAAAGAGGAATCTCACCCCACCCAGCCCTGGGGGAGAACCCAGGATTCCAGCTCTGGCTGTTCAGGTGCCTGCTCCTCCCCTGTGAGAGCAATGATCCTGCACTTACCAGGACCTGACTCCAGACCTTACCTGAGCTTTCCTCACAGCACTTGCCTTCTTCTTCCTGTAATCAAGGTGAATAGCTTCCATAGCCCATTACTCAAGGTGCAGTGGAGGTATCAATCTGAACCACAAGAGGAAGGATACCCTGGTTATTTCTTAGCATTCTGTCTAAACTCCACACCAGTTACATGGCAACAACCAGGTATGCTCCTCCCCACAGTTACCTGGCAATAGCTGGGTAGGACTGACCCCCTGTAAAAGTGGCTGCTTGCTACTTCCTCTCTTTTGATCTCTTGATCTCTCTTACTCTGGCCCTCTTAGGCTCCTCCCTTACCCCCTCCCTCTCTCCACATGCTCATGCCTGGCCTCTACTTCTCTACTCTCTTCCCCTCTCTGTTTTTTCCTGCCTCTACTACCCTCTTAACCCCCCTCCCCATGTCCTGAATAAACTATATTCTATACTATAATGTCTTTTTTTTGGTTTTTCAAGACAGGGTTTCTCTGTGTAGTCCTGGCTGTCCTGGAACTCACTTTGTAGACCAGGCTGGCCTCGAACTCAGAAATCCACCTGCCTCTGCCTCCCAAGTGCTGAGATTAAAGGTGTGCACCACCACCGCCCTGGCTCCTATATTGTCTTGTGGCTGGTTGCTACTGGGGAAGAGCTGTCTCAGCATGAGGCATGGTCCCTCCAGGGCAAAAATATCTCAGCAGAAGGCATGAGCCTGCTGAGCCATCCCCTTCCCCCACAGCTTCCCAAACAGCAATAGAATCCATTCCATCTGTCCTTAAAGAGAGGTAACTATGGGGACGAGCATACCTGGCTGTCACCAGATAACTGAGGGGTGGAGTTTTAGACAGAATGCTAACATCATTAACATTAAAGAGAAATTTTGGTAAACAAGAGTCTAGTTTTGTGGCTTCCTGCTGGGCTCAGGGAAACTGCAGCTTCCTTTCACCAGATGACAGGTATCAATCAACCCTGGAGAAAATCCAGAATCCTAAGGGAAATACAGTTGGGCATTATTGGTAGTCAGCACATCTTCATCAGTGGCAAAGTGAAGAAAAACAACAGTTGGATTAGTACAGGTTCTCTAGACAAACAAAGCTCAAATCATAGAGAGAATGAATATTTGTATACAAAAATGTTATTTAATAGAATGTCCCAATAAAGGCTTTTAGACAAAGTAAATTAGAAAAATCAAGGGATGGTTGATTTGATGCAGCAGGATATTACACCTGACTTTCAGTGTATACCACAATTCTGAAGAATTAAGTACTTACTAATACCAGTTTTAAAAAGCAAATAAACAAACAAAACACTTTTGTTTTGTCAAAAATAGAGCAAGTACAAAAAACAAAACACCACCCTGTTCAATGTCTTATATATATGTAGGTTGTCAAAAGAATCTGTTGCCCAGATTAAAGGTGGATCTGAACATCTCAAAAGAGCAAGATTAATAGAGGGTTTCTCACTTCAAAAGTTGTAATTAAGAAATATGTCCCAGTCTATGGCCATACCACCCTGAATTCGCCCGATCTCGTCTGATCTCGGAAGCTAAGCAGGGTCGGGCCTGGTTAGTACTTGGATGGGAGACCGCCTGGGAATACCGGGTGCTGTAGGCTTTAAAAAAAAAAAAAGAAAGAAATATGTCCCATAGCAAGCAGGATTTGATTTAGGATTAGGGGATTAGACAGTCATGGTTAGGATTAGGATAAGGGATTTTAGAATTAGGTTTAGGAGGTTAGGAAAATCAAAGGTGAGGGTTAGGATATGGTTAGGCTCAGGGTTAAGGTTAAGGTGACCACCATTATTCTTGATGCTCCCACTGTGTCAATATTATCCCTATTACACAAAGAAGAAATATCAGGCCTACAAGGTATTCATTTTATATCTTAATGGTTTGTTTTATTCTTATTCTGAGAGCTTCTCTCTTACTTATAGAAAGGCTTCTCAAAAGAACCTAAAAGTTTTTCCAGCCATTTGCCTCCAAAACTAGCATACTAACAAAAGAAGCAAAGACTTTGATATTCAAATAACCCTACAGATAATCAAAGGATAAGTTGCCAAGAGCTACACAGCCTGCTGCCAGCAAAGGACATTTATGCTACCCTATGCAGGGTCTCACTGTCAGCTATTGCTGCAGTTAATTTTCCTCTGAGATAAAATGCTCTTCAGTACTCTTCTGCTCTAGACATGTCTGGTTTACTTTCTTCCCTACCTGAAAATATACTTATTAAAGATTTCTATGTGAAGTTTTCACTTGACAATGAAAATTCTGAAACAGGAATCCCAGACAACCAATAGACACAAATTCATGGCTTATTAAAATTGACTTTTTATTAATTACATGTAGAATATACACATGAGACATGGTTTGTTATTTACATCATGTACTTAATAGCAAATGAATTACAAGTAAATTAAATTTGTTAACTTGACCCTAATTCATTTTGTTCCTAATGAAAATAAACTTAAAAATTGATATGAAAGGACAAAAATATATTTAATTCTTATATCTACACAGGTAGAATAAATATAAACTGATAATATGGGTCTGAATCTTTTCTTGAAATAGTAACATGAGGATGTATAATTAAATTTTATGGTCTAGTTTCAAAAATATGATACATGTAAACATACAGTTCTGGGTACAGTGCTATCTCTTTGAACCCTATCCTATTTCTAGTACACAACGTGGTCTCTATCTCTTAACATTCTAAGTTACTTTGAAAGAGTTTACTACTCCGGGACCAGAAGATGTTATTAAGATTGGACACTGTCAGCCGGGCAGTGGTGGCACATGCCTTTAATCCCAGCACTTGGGAGGCAGAGGCAGGCGGATTTCTGAGTTCGAGGCCAGCCTGGTCTACAGAGTGAGTTCCAGGACAGCCAGGGCTACACATAGAAACCCTGTCTCAAAAAAAACAAAAAACAAACAAAAAAAAAAAGGTTGGACATTGTCCTCACTCAATAAGCACCGAATCAACAGGCAAAACACTCAGAGACTAGAAAACTGGAGCAACAAAGATGTCAGAATCACAGAGCCAATCAGAATTAACTGTAACCAGATATTACAGAAATGTTCTCATTTACATAGAAAGAACTGACTCATGGGAAGTGATAAACAAAGTTGCTCACCACAACCATGAAATGCCTCTTCACAGCTAGGCATAGTGATGAGAAAGATTGCCTTCAAAACTTTGGGTAAAAATGTAGATTGGTCCCTGTGTCCTCAATGTTAGTTTTGTTCATATAGTAAGTCTGTGATATTCATGTGCACCAGTCCTCACTGGATCTTCCCTGTGAGGAGCTGCTTCAATGTTGAATGGTGCCTGCAAAGTCTCAAGCACCACTTCTTGGTAGTTTGTGAGCTGCCTGCCTTCCCCTAACAGAGCCATGACTGCAGAACTATTGTGCAGACTTGCTGCCACACAGAATCAGGCTGTTTAACGTTCACCAATGAGGCATGTCCAGTCCACATGGCAGGTGCATAAAAGGACGGCCGTTAAGGGGCTGGAGGAGAGGGGCTTCTAGAGAGAGAGGATGGTAAAGGATCCTGAATAAACTGCGTTGAAGAACTTGTTCATGTCTGCTGGTTGGATAGAGAAGCAACACTTTCTTTTTTTTAGAGACTTATTTTTTTCACTTTTATGAGGATACTATAACTGTTTTCATACACACCAGGACAGATCCCATTACAGATGGTGGTAAGCCACCCTAAGGTTGCAGGAAATCAAACACAGTACCTCTGAACAAGGAGTCAGTCAGCAGTCTCAACAGCTGATTCATCTCTCCAACACACAAGACATCCTATCTTAAAAAATGCAAAGTAGGAAGAGAAATAGCACTTCTTGCCAAAAGCTACATACTAACTAAAAATCACTATGAAGTCCTTAAACATGTTATTCATTCTAGGCTTAAATGACACTGTTAATATATAACTGACTTGAAGTTATTTTATAAGTGAGACTGATCTCAGCTATTGAAGAGGTAGACTATCAGAGAGAGAAGGACACTGTAGTACCCACCCTGGATATCTATGTAGGATAGCAGTAGTTGTACTTTCTAAGTTAGATACACATAGCTCTCCAAATCTATTTTTACTTTACTTATTTTTCAATTGTTTACATATTTTATGTATGTGAGTACACGGTAGCTGTCTCAGACACACCAGAAGAGGACATCAGATCTCATTAAAAATGGTTGTGAGCCACCATGTGACTTCTGGGACTCAGGACCTCTGCAAGAGCAGTCACCAAGCCATCTCTTTAGCCCTATTTTATTTTATTTAGGATTTATTACATATACAGCATCCTGTCTGCATGCATGCATGCAGGCCAGAAGAGGGTGCCAGGTCTCACTGTAGATGGTTGTGAGCTGCCATGTGCTTCCTGGGTATTGAACTCAGGACCTCTGGTACAGCTGCCAGTACTCTTAACTGCTGAGCTATCTCTCCAGCACCATTACTGCTGTTCTAGTCTGCCTGGTGTCTCCAGTTTATTTTTTCATAAATGTTGGCATGATAAAGTTTGATCTTACATTTTTGCACTCAGAATGGACACACATCTGCAATAACATGGTCATTTTGGTGTCAATTACTGAAAATTGCATTTGGTAATGGAAGGTTTGTTTCTCTGTGTGTTTAGCCTGGAACTCTGTATGTAAACTAGGATGTTCTACTTCCTGACATTTACCTGCTTCTGCCCTCCTGCTTGGGCTCTTGAACTAACAGTGGGCCACCACCATGACAGGCACTTTCTTCATGTTCTACAACCACAAACAATTAAGTGCCTACTGTGACATTTTATAAAACATGCTATTAGCTTAGATGATTCACGACATCTGACATGACTTATAGGTTAAGAATTTTTACCTGGGTATTTCGAGGCTTTCTTCCATTGGACTAGACAGAAGACACCGACCTGAATTGTTTAATGGCATTCCGTGCCTTCAGCATTTTCATGAGGCTGAAATTCCTTTGAACTTTTTCCAGATTGAGGGTTGCACACAGTTCTCACTAGAAATCAAGTGTCCATTTCCTTAAAACTGAGGCCGGGTTTCTTTTGAGAGAGGAGTGCTTGTGGTGAGGGTGATTCAGGTCTCCTCCAACTCTTGGACTTGAAGGCAACAGTGGGAAGACACAGGTCAGGTGCACTAACTTCTTACTTCCACAAGGTGGCACCCCATACTTGGTATCCATATTTCCATTTCTTAAGGAAAAGTATATAACTACCTATGGCCAGCAGGGGTCGGAACAACACCATTCTTCTGTTTCTCTATTTGTTGAGTGTGAGCACTGAACCTCCTATGTGGAGCTCACCCTTATAGACAGCATTCTGCTGTGGTCAGAATGGAGAAATATGATTGATATTTTAAGACCTGTCACTACTAGGAATTAAAAGTTGACATTGGGCCATAGTCTATCGTACAATACTCTACTGAAGGCTTTTGTTGATACTTATAAAGTATAAGAATAAAAAAAGGCACAGTAACCCATTTTTATCTGCAGATAGTATAGTAAGATTGAAGAAAACCCCAAGGATATCATCAAGAAAGCTATTATCAGCATTACGGAAATATTTCAAGGTGATTGCCCATTAATTTTATATATAAATTTTATAAAAAATTAAAGAAAAGCATATGCTAATGAATACTGATTACTGAACAAAAAGACTGCATGTATTTATTTTTTACTTTTAAGTTTGTCTCACTCAGTGTATGTGTATGTATGTATTCCTCCATTTTATACAGATGTATAAATATATGAATGTCTCTATGACATGAACAAAGTAAAACTGTCCTGAGAGATGAAAAGAAATGGTGAGAAGAGGTGAGAAAAGGATGGATAATGCTTTGAGAGGCAGAAATAGGCCTGATATACAGTAAATACATATATGAAAATTACACATGTGTGTGCATGCTCTCTCTCTGTCTCTCTCTCTGTCTCTCTCTGTCTCTCTCTGTCTCTCTGTCTCTCTCTCTCTCTGTCTCTCTCTCTCTCTCTCTCTCTCTCTCTCTCTCTCTCTCTCTCACACACACACACACACACTTGTGCAATAGCAGCAAGGTACTCAGCAGGTAAAAGAACTTGCTGGACTAGTATGATTACCTGAGTTCAACCCCTGGAACCCATGGTAGAAACAAAGAACTGAAAATTGTGGCACATATTGCACAGACACATGCACATACACTGACAAAACTTTGGAAATTAATAAGCATTTTAACTTTGAAGCACAAGCTTCAGGAGTTGGAGGTGATCCCCTCTCCCTCGCCCGACATTAACCTGCCTTGAAAGACCCCAGATCACAGATTGAGCTAAACTAATGTATCTTATTAAAGTGTGACACATTTAATAAAAAAAATTAATGTGCAAGTATGCATGACACAAGCCACAATAAATATTAGGTTAAAAATATCAAGTTGCTGGTTCTTTAGCTTAGTTGAAAGAAAGAAATAAGGAAAGAAAGAGAGAAAGAAAGAAGGAAAGAAAGAAAGAAAGAAAGAAAGAACAAAAGAAAGAAAGAAAGAAAGAAAGAAAGAAAGAAAGAAAGAAGACAAACAGAGAGAAAAAACTAAAAAAATTATGACGGGAAATACAAGCCATTCAAATTAAGTCACAGAATGAAAGCAAATGGGCTCGGGGTGCCACACTTGCAGGAAGAAAACACTTTGGACCCTTTGCTCTAATGAGGTTGACTGAGTTTGTCCCTGCAGGTCCTCCACAGGCACTTTTCTCCTGCTGGCTCAGCTTGGGCATAGTTGTCCCTCCTCTTGTAACCAGGCAAGGCAGGCAGTGGGAGAGCCAGGTCTCCAGCCAGCAGGATAAGCTGCTGTGCATCAGAGCCAGGGAGCATTGTTGCAGCCTGAGCAGGAGTTCCTGAGTCCGCACAGCCACTGCCACAAGGTTTCCACTATGCTCCTGCTTTTCTCGCCTGTGAAGCCCCTGCTGCACTTTGTTTGCTGTTTGCTACTGTACTGAACTGCTGACAAAAAAATCAAGATCATTCCCTGAACAGGTCCTCTTTCCCTATATCCTAGTAAATTTTGTCTTCCACTACCTCTGCTGGGTGGCGGGCTGGAGGAGAGGTTGAATGCTTATTAAAAGTAGGTTGCAAAAAAATTGCACACACACTGCTGTTGTGGAAATAATGAAAAAGCACGCAGGCTCTTTTGTACAAAGTATTTCATCAGAGGTCTTGGGCTCCTCAGGCCTCCTCAAAAAAGCTCTGAAGTCAATTTTAAGGAGGATCTAATAATTCTGTGTGTGGTAAAGGAAGCGAGGCACTTGGCTCAACTAAAAGCCATTATATGTGGTTTTAAATATGTTTCTTCAAGAAAGAGAAACTTTCTCTTTGAACTCTGAAGCATCCTGAACTAAAAATAACAAATGAAGCTTAAAAATGGTGTGCTTTCACATCTTCTGAGCCTTCTGTCTCCTTCTTCAGTTGTATGATGTTTGGAAAACTGGGAACTTTTCTGAGGGTATAGAAATGCCAAGGCCTGAGAGGCAGGGGAAGGATTGGTTTGTTGTTGGTAGTTGTTTTCTCACATGGGTTGGTTGTGGTTATGGGTTTGTAGATTTGTTTTATATGTATGAGTGCTTTGCCTACATGTATGTATGTGTACCATGTGACTATGAAGATCAGAAGAAGGTGTTAGATATACTGGAACTGGAGTTACAAATGGTTGTGAGTCACTATGTGGATCCTGAAAACTGAATCTAGGTCTTTTGGAAGAGCAGCCAGTTCTGTTCACCACTGAAGCCACCTCTCTAGCCCCCAAAATATGTTTTTAAAAGAGACTCAATGCAAGAACAAGTAAGGACACAAAAACAAACATAAAGCTTCTGATTCCTTGAGCCAATAGTATTTAATTTGGAATTAGAAACAATTTACTAATTTACTTTCTGTTTTAGAAAGCAAAAGGCAGATATTTATTCAGCAAAAATAGGATTTCAAAAAAGTTAAAACTCTTCATACTGTTTATATTTTTGCTGCCATTCAGGCTGTCCTCATGTCTTCTTTACCTGTTTCTTGTTTAATGTCTCATACTAGTCTGCCCTGACTTATGTGTGACTTTTTGTTCTGTAGTCTGTATTAGGTACCTTCTGCCCTGAGCCAGATGGCTGAGGAGGTACTGCCATCAGGTCTCCCAGCTGGACAACAGTCCTAAAGCTTTAAAATATAAAAACTGAGCAGTTTGAGAGGAAGTAATGAGGGATTAGTAATCAAAGTTTTGATTGCTGCTAATATCAGTAACAGCAGGGGTTGGAATAGAGTATTGCTTCTCTCCATGGATACTAGGTAAGGAACTTATCTCAGAAATGCTGCTGACTATAAATGTGTATTCCACAGTTTAATGCTCCATACTGACTATTTCCCTCTAAGGATTTCATTGATAAGAACTGTTTAAAGTTCATTAGTAAGTGACTTAACAGACATTTCCTATAAATCTACAATTTACTTGTCATTATTAACAGACTGTGAGGTCACATAGATAATGGCAGTACTGTAAAAGATGCTTGTCAGATTTGCTGTTATTTCCTTTGGGGATGAAGAGGCTCAATAAGGAGGTAGCTGTAGTAACTTGCTTGCTATGTAATTTCTACAAGTGAGGCTGGGTTTCATGCTAACAGCACCACAAGAGAGTTGAAACAATGATAAATATTCCTTCCCTGTGGGGTTTTGTAAGCTGCTTAGGTTGATCTTGAATTGGCATACCATCACCCCACCAGTGACCTGTGTGGTTGGGATTAGAGGATACACTACTTTGATGTTTCCCTTCCAATGATTTCTGTTGATAGATATTCACATGGTAAGTTTTCCAAAATAAGACTGTGGCTAATAACAAAATTATACCATGTTATAAACCCAGTGACATTATCAGATGCCTAGACAATTGAATCAATGTTTTTCTTTTATTTATTTATCTATTTCTTTCTTTCTTTATTTATTTTTATTTCTTTAAAATACATTTCAGATTTTATCCCACCTTATTCCCCCCACTACCGAGGAACCCCCTATCATATCTCCCCTCCTGCCTCCACAAGGGTGTGCCCCCACCTATCTTCAACTTCCCCCTCCCCACCCTCGAATTCCTCACCGATCAGCCTTCATGGAACCAGGGATCTCCTCTCCCACCTATGCCTGACAAGGCCATCCTCCCCTAGGTATTCAGCTAAAGTGATGGGTGCCTCCCTTTGTGCTCCCAGGCTGGTGGTTTAGACTCTGGGGAGCTCTGGTTGGCTGGCACTGTTGCTCTCCTCATGGGGCCACAAACACTTTCAGCTCCTTCAGTCCTGTAACTTCTTCAATGGGAACCCATGATCAGATCAATGGGTAGCTGTGAGCATCCGCCTCTGGATATGTCAGACTCTGGCAGACCTTCCAGGAGACAGCTGCATCAGGCTCCTGTCAGAATGCACTTCCTAACATCCATATTGATGTCTATCTTTGGTGACTGCACATGGGATGGATATCAAGGTAGAGTGGTCTCCCAATGGCCCCACCTTGACTTTCCCACACTTTGTCACCTTATTTGCTCTCTTGAGCATTCTGTCACTCCTTCCAAGAAGGACCGAGGCATCCACACTTGGTCTTCCTTCTTCATGAGCTTTATGTGGTCAGTTAGTTGAATCTTGGCTATTTCAAGCTTTTGGGCTAACATTGCTTATCAGTGAGTAAATACCATGTCAATGTTTTTCTAACATTAGAAGATATACAACTAATTTAGTAAAGTTTAAATAGAGTGTTCAACTTCTTACACTATTATGTAGAATTAGGGCTCATTATGTAACTCCAGGTTGGTCTCAAACTCATGATGCCCCTGCTTCAGGTGTGTGCTACAACAGTGTTCAGATTCCCAAGATTTAAATATTTAAAATATCTGAAGGGGATTGGAGAGATGGCTCAGCAGTTAGAGCACTTGCAGAGGCACTGAGATCAGCTCAAACACCCACATGGTAGCTGACAATTGTCTGTAACTCCAGTGCCAGGGAATCTAATGCCCTCTTTTGACCTCTGTCAGTACCAGGCACATGCAAAGCACAAAACAAACATGCTAGGGGGAAAAAGCAATAGGAGGAGCTCACAACGACCTGCCCCTATTTGAGGATCTATAGATAGTTGCTAGTTGCTGAGAGAGGAACGCTTTTTTTTCAGCCCTATAGTCATTGGTAAATTGCCCATTCCTCAGTAATCAGCCCCAAAGGCACAAGAAGATAAGGCAGTTGGGGAGATGGCTCAGCAGTTAGAGCACTTGCTGCTCCTCCAGAAGTCCCAAGGGTTCAGCACTCACATTGGACAGCTCACAATTGCCTGTCACTCCAATTCAAGGGAACTAATGCTCTTGTCTCCTGCATCTGCACATACATCATGTGTGTGTATTGTATATGTGTGTGTGCATATACATATTTTATATATTATCTAAGCTCACTTGCCCATACATACATACATACATACATACATACAGATAAAGTAAGTAAATCTTTGAAAGAGCAGTATGAAAGTAGAAGAGAAACCAGTTGAGAAAAGGAAAGGGTCAGCGGGAGAGGGGAAAGAGAGGGTGATGAATGACAAATATGAACAAAAAACATTATATTAACACATAAAAATTCACAATGAAACCAGTCATCATGCATAACTAATACATGCCAATGAAACATTTAAAAAGTCCATTTACTGGCCAGTTAGCATTATTTAGGGTTTTATGATACATACACAAAACATTACTTCTCCTATAAATGCTGGTTTTGTTCTGCTGGTTTTGTTTAGGTGTGTGAACGTGTAAACATTTATCTACACATATACATGTGGCCAGAGGTCAACCTTGGTGTTGTTCCCCAGGGGCCACCATCCACTCTATCTATCTATTGATCTATCTATCTATCTATCTATCCATCCATCCATCCATCCATCCATCCATCTATCTATCTATCTATTTGAAAGGGTCTCTCAGTGGCTTCCCTCCCCACTTTCTTTCTTTCTTTCTTTCTTTCTTTCTTTCTTTCTTTCTTTCTTTCTTTCTGTCTGTCTGTCTGTCTGTCTGTCTGTCTTTCCTTCCTGTATTTATTAATGGGAGAAGGTCTCTCAGTGGCCTGGAACTCATCATGTAGGACAGGCTGGCTGCTTAGTGAGCCCCAGGGAACTGCTTGTCTTAGTCTCCACACTTCTATGATTACAGGTGTGTGCTTGCTACTGTGCCCAGCTTTTCTGTTTTGTTTTGTTTTGTTTTGTTTTGTTTTGTTTTGTTTTGTTTTGTTTTGTTTTAAGACACCCAACTTGGGTCCTCTGGAAGTGCAGCAAGTACTCCTAATTACAGGGTCATCTCTCCTCATTACCAGTCTTCTGCCTTTTCCCACATAGACACTGTATGCTCTTCACATGTGTCCTGGGGATACTACTCAGGTCCTCGTACTTGCAGGGCAAACACTTTACCAACTGAGCTATCACTCCTCTCCATAAAAGTTGTTTTTGCATTTGTTTTAAATCACATAAAAATAAAAAGGGAAAAACCAGGGCTTGCACTAAGAATGTAGCTCACTAGAAGCAAACGTGTCTAAAGTCCTCAGGTTGATCTCTAGAACAAAGAGTAAATAAAAATTAATTTAAACAGAAGAGAAAGTAAAGGGTAGAAATGGACATTTATTTATACTCACATGTATGTGGATGATTGAACACAAGATTGTGTATGGCCTGAAAAGTGCTAAGTGCTATCTATCTATCTATCTATCTATCTATCTATCCATCTATCTGCCTATCAATCAATCAATCAATCAATCAATCAGTTTCTAAGACAGGGTCTCACTATGTAGCTTTGGCTGTCCTGGGGCTGAGTATGTCGGCTAGACTGACTTTGCCTCCTTAGTGCTGGAATTGAAGGTATGTGCCACTATGTCAGGCTCATTTTATTATTTAAAAGTTGGTTTATTTACTTTTTTATGTGTGGGGGTGTTTTGCCTGCACATATATCTATCTGTTCAGCATGTGTAAGCAGTGCCTCAGAGGTCAGAAAAGGGCATTGATTGGATCATTTGAAACTGGAGGTACAGATGATTATTATCTGCCATGTGGGTGTTGGGAACTGAACCTGGGTCTACGGCAGGAGTGACAAGTACTATTAAGGGTTAAGTCAAGACTTTATTACTTTTAGTTTATGAGAGTATTTTCTTACATGCATATCTGTACCATCTGTGTGCCTGGTGCTCATGGAGACTAGAAGAGGATTTAAGATTGCAAGAACTGGAGTTACAGACTGTTGTGAGCACATCTTATGGAATAAAAAGACAATGAAACTGTCTCTAAGATGAAGGTCCATAGCACAAAAATCCCTACATGACAACACTGGCAATTTAACAGCTTGCTTTATAGTCTAGAACAGAAAGAAGGGAGTGAGCAATGGAGAACAGAAGTAGACATCAAGATATCATCACATCGGGAGCTGAAATCCATAAAAGAGAAAGAGAAGAATACAAAAAAAAAATTAATGAAATGTAGAGTTGGTCCTTTGAATCTTTTATTAGACAAAATGGAAACACATATTAAAATATAGAGAATATCCAAATTCATAAAATCTAAAATGATAATGGTCACAAAATAACAGACAATGGAGAAATCCAGAAAATGGTAAAGACATAGTTTTAAAATGCCTGCACAATACCAAATTTTAAATTCTAAAAGAAAAGGCTAATCTCCTCAATAGGTTCCACTTACCAAAGTTAAATCAAACTAAGGTAAATAACATAAATAGACCTAAACACCTGGAAAAACAGAAGTCAGTACAAGTCTGCCAAGAAATAGAGGCCAGGTCCATGAGTTTCAGAGTAGAATCCTACCAGACTTCCAAAGATGAGTTCATGAGAATATTCCTCAAAGTATTCAACAATATAGAAAAAGAAGAAACCTTAGCTGATTTTATTTTGTGAGCACATGGTTACTCAAATATCCAATCAATATAAAGACTCAGCTACAAAAAGAATTACAGACCATTTTCCCTTAAAACTACAGATGCAAAAATATTTAATAAAATAAAATACATTAAACAAAATAGAAAACACTTCAAAAGATCATCCTTCATGATCAATGAGGCAGGCTCCATTAAAGAGATCCAGGAATGGTTTAATATAATGTGCTTAATGTGTAAGAAAATAAAACAAGTGGTCATCTCATTAGATGATGAATGATTCTGTGACAATATTTAATCCCACTTTATGATAAAGTTCTTGGATTGATTAAGGATACAAGTGACATACCTAAACATAATAATGTCACTTTACTTCAAACCTATAGCCAACATTAAATTAAATGAAGACATTCATATTAATTCCACTAATTCACACACAAGATGAGGTGATCCATTCTCGCCATATCTATTTAAAATACTATCTAAAAGTTTAGCAAGAGCAATAAAACTGAAGAAGATAAAAGTAGTATAGATTATAAAGGAGGAAGTAAAATTATCTTTTTTATTTTTTTTTGGTTTTATGAGACAGGGTTTCTCTATATAACCCTAGCTGTCTTGGAACTCACTCTGTAGACCAGGCTGGCCTCGAACTCAGAAATCCACCTGCCTCTGCCTCCCAAGAGCTGTGATTAAAAGTGAGCGCCACCACTGCCCGGCCAAAATTGTCTTTATTTGCAGATGATACAAGTGGACCAAAACTTCCCAAATATAATTCCTAGACCTGATAAGCCCTTTCACCAACGTTGTTGGATACATGATCAACTAAAAATACAAAGAAAATACAGTGGCATTACAAATAAGTTTGTAAGTGGAAACAAAATAGACTGACATCATAAAGTTTGAATTGATTGTTGACTCTTGTCACATTTATTTTCTCATAATAAATAACCTTGAGGTACTCAGTGTACATGTGTTGGGTAAGATCTTACCAAATTCTTTGTAGTCATAGATTACTTTTGGTATTCTTGAGGGTTCTCAAAGATGACTGTGATACACAAAGGTTTTAATAGATTGATTTCATGCTGAAGAGTTTACTCTTATATAAAGATACCAGAAAGTACAAAACTTTAATGCATTGACTACGTTTATGGGGTTTCTCTACATTATGGCTTTATCTCATGGTTTCTAGGATGACTGCCACATGCAAAGGCCTTACCACATTGCTTATGCATAGTGTTTCTCTCCAGGATGTATTATTCTATGTTCATAGATGACTGTGTTGTGAAAAGTTTTTATCTCATTGATAAAATTTGTAAGATATGTCTTCAATATGTGTTCTGCTATGTATTCAAATATGTCTGTAATATACAAATGTTGGGAAGAAGCCAAAGAAACTTGCCCTAAGGACTGCCTTTTTGTTACCAGCCTCCATTTAATCATAAATTCAAACTAAGTTTTAGGTCATAGGGGACCTGTGTACTTAACAATATCTGACTAGCTTTCATCATTCATGGTTTGTTACCTAAAACATAGTATCTGTTCCTAACCATAATTTCTGTTATTCATATTTTATTTCTCAAAATATAATGTTCCTAACAACAAAAGAACAAATGGCTGTGATAGTTTTGACCATACAACCTACATTCTGTATCATTTGACATAGAGTAAAACAGAAAAAAAAAAAAAAACATGATTGGGAGAAAAATGTAGCTGTAATTTGGCAGAGGACTTTGTGGTTTTGACTTTTGGATGTTATATAACTTTCTGGTTCAGGGTGGGGCTGAGGTTGGGTATTGCAGTTGAGCTTCTGAGTATAGTTGTGTGGCTCTGATTTATCAGTAGAGACTTGATTACAATAAATTCTTATCATTTGCCTTGTCCTGTGTTTGAGTTGAGTTAGATCTCAGTAGACCCCATGATGTAAAGGCTTTAGCACAGTATGTAAGCACTGTATGAATAGTTTCATAATGATGAAGACTACAGAGGTGTGCAAAGGCTTCATTATACTAAACATGTCCATTAGGACTATGTGGGTGTGTTCTGAGACACAGGGTGCATATTTAGCACTAGAAGGCAAATCCAGAGTCACAGGGGACATGATTAAGACTGAGGGGATGTGTCCTGAGTCACAGGGGCATGCTTAAGACTCAGGGGGCGTGTTTAAGACCAAAGAGGTGTGTCCTGAGTCACAGGTGGCATGCTTAAACTCTAGCATGTATTCTTTCATGATAATGAAGACTAGAGAATTGTACAACCGCTTGACCTTATTAAATACATTCACAGGGTGTCTGTCTTAGTGTTTCCATTGCTATGAAGAGAAATCATGAACAAGGCAACTCATATAAAAGCAACAGTTTAATTGGGACTGGGTTACACTTTCAAAGAATTAGTCCTTTTTCATCATAGCAGGAAGCATGGCAGGCATGAAAGAAAACATGATGTTGGTGAAGAAGCTGAGAGTTCTGCATTTTGATCCAAAGGCAGGCAGGAAGAGACTGTCTGCCAGGGAGCTAGTAGGAAGGCCCATTCTGCACTGGGTGGAACTTCAAATCCTTCAGTGATGGACTTCCTCCAAGGCCACATCTCATAATAACTTCCTCTCAATCCCTGAGCCAAGCATATTTATACTACCACATTCCACTGCCTGGCTCCATTATGATTATGCAAACACATGAGTGTATGGAGACCACATTTTAAAATAGCATAATACAAAATATGTGAGGTTCAAATTAAAATGTCGTCATCATCTATAGAAGTCTCATAAATGTTAAAAGTCCAAAATTCAAAGTCTCTTCTGAGATTCATGCAATCCTGTAACTATAATTCCATATACTTTCAAAAATATAGCATAAAATATCAAACCAAATTCACAGTATATACTTCACCATTCCTAAATGCCATTGTGAGGAAATACTGGGCCAAAAAAAGACCAAAAGCCAGCAAGGCAATCTCCAAACTCTGCATCTCCATGTCTGATGTCAAAGCATTCTTCAGATCTCCAACTCCTCTCTGCCCTGCTCACTGCAGCACAATTCTTTCTCTTTGGCTGATTTTATTTCCTGAAAGTTTTCCTGAGAAGGTATTCCATAGCGCAGGAATCTAAAACTCTTTGTGTTTACAAAGTAACTTCAAAATTACAGCTTCTTGTTCCAGTATCTGGGATGTCCAGATGATCTGTGCTCCTCAAAAAAAATTGGGTCTCTCTCCAGCTCTTCCCTCTGTACTACAATAGGTTCTGGCTGACTCCACTCAACTGCTACTGCTGTTCTTTCTGCTCATCCCATGGGACTGACATCTTCAGTATATTGGGTTTTCTATGATAAACAGTCTTCAGTGAGTTCCTCTCATAGGCTCCCTTCATGGTGCCAAGCCTCAGCTGCACTGCATGAAACACTCATGCCTTAAAACCAGTGCCACCTGGGTGAGTCTTACACAGGACCGAGTCAAGCTGCACCACAATGGACAACCTTGGCTACCTTTGGAATACAACCTCTTCTTCCTCCCAGAAAGCACTTACCAGAAGGTTTCACCTCAGTGATGCTGGTTGCTTCTTCATCCCCACTAATTTTCTAACTACAGCCAACCATCATCAATTGTCTCAATCATTCCTTCTCTTCTTTCCTTTAAAAGCAGAGCCACATGGACAAAGCTGCTGAGTTCCTCTGCTTGCTGGGGCTGGAACATGGCCCCTTCTATTACATCATCACCAGCTTTCTATTTTTCAACAACTTTACTGGCTAAGCTCAGCTGTACTTGAACTTGCTCTGTAGATTAATCTTGAACTCAGATCTGCATGGCTCTGTCTTCTGAATGTTGGGTAATACATGTGTAACACTTTGCCCATAGCTAAGCTTTTCATTACCTAAAACGTGTTCTGTACCAGGATGACTTGAATCAGAAATCAGCTTGATTCCGATCTCCTGGGATTTAAGGTATGTATGTGCCACCATGCCTGGACCTAAGTGTATCCTTTTAGATTTTAAATTGAAAACCCAGTATAGTAATCACAATCTGTTCATTGTCAATTGGACACATACTTGTATCTCCTTACGTCCACATAAAAACAATAATTAGTTAATAATAATGCCTAACATTATACAGTTCTCACCCATACAACTTCACATCCATATGTTTAGGTGGATGGAATCTTGCCATAATATCACCATTTCTTTAATAACATTGTGTATCTTTGATCACAAGATTTAGCTTCATTCAACTTCCTGGTGAGATTTTCTCTTTGAAGCTAACATTTCATATTTTTCCTTTCTAAGATTTCTAATTTTGATCAAAACAAGCACCATGAGAGTAAACACAGGCCAAAGGCTATCCTTGGCTTTCCTGAGACTGCTTTGTCAATGCAATTAACAAAATAAACCTCTTTACCTTCAGATGGGAGTAAAACACAGCACTATTCTTCAACAAAGCATTATAAAAACTATATACAAAGTTGAAATTACCCTTAGTACGTATGTGTTCTACTAGCATGGCCCCTGAAGTTCTACTTAATGCATGTACAAACCCAACATCAAACCCACATTGCTTCACACACAAGCCTGGGGTACCAACTTCTGCCTTAGATAAAATTTCCATTGCTAAGAAGAGACACTGTGACCAAGGCAACTCTGTTAAAGGCAAATAGTTAACTTAGTCTGTCTTACACTTTCAAGTGTTTAGTTCATGACCAACATAGCAGGAAGAATGAAAGCATACAGGCAGCCATGATGCTGGAGAAGGAGCTGAGAGTTTTGCATTTTCTTGAGAAGGTAGTCAGGAAGAGACTGTCTTCCAGCCAGGTGGTAGGAGAGTCTGTTTTTTTATGGGCCAGAGCTCCAAAGACCACCACCCTAGGAGTTCACTTCCTTCAAAACAGTAACATCTACTCTCACAAGGCCAAACACACTAACATTGTTACTTCTTAGAGACAAGCATATTCAAATCACCACCGTTCATTCTTTCTATACATTCTTTCATGCATTTAAATATGATTAGGACATGCAGATGCTTTACCACTGATTACTTTCAGAAGGTTTCTCTCTAGTACGTGTTGATTTTTGTATTCAGAGAATAATGTGGCATGTAAATGATTTTCCAACTTGAGTACATTCACAAGATTTCTGTCCAATTTGTGGTCTTTTATGTCTTTGGAGACTAGTGATAGGCATAGGCTTCACATATGTTCCATTCATAAGGTTTCTCTAAAAAGTGTGTTACTTGAAGGGTTTGGAGAGCACATTGTCATGCAAAGACTTTACCTCCTTCATGGCATTCATGCAGTTTCTCTACAGTATGTGTTCTTTTATGGATCGGGCACTGCCTGTGACATGCAAGGGCTTAGCACCTTGATGACACTGAGTCACTCTCTTGAATGTGTTCCATTATGTAGTCACAGATAAAAGTGAATTGTCAGTTTTTCCACAGTGATTATATTAATGAGGCTTCTCTCCAGTGTGATTTCTTTGTGTGTGTGTAAAGAACTATGACATGCAAAGACTTCATCACATTGTGAATATTCAACCAGGTTTTCCTCTGGTATGTGATCTCTCCTGTCACTGCAAATGACTGTGACTTGCAAATGCTTTACAACACTGATTACATTCATGAGGCTTCTCTCCTGTCCTTGTTCTTTTATAATAATGGAGATGCTAATGTTGTGAAAAGTCTTTACCACGTTGATCACATTCATGAAGTTTCTTGCAATGTGGGATCTTTTATGTTTCTGAGTCTAGTGGGACATGCAAAGACTTTAGCACAATGATTACATTCATAGTTCTGTCCAATATGGGTTCTTTTATGTTTTTTTAGGAAAAATCTTTATGGAAAGGCTTTTACCACAATGATCACATTCATAGATTTCTTTCCAATATGGGTTCTTTTATGGTTTTGGAGACAAAAACTTTGTGTAAAGGCTTTAAATATATTAATTACATTCACACAGTATCGCTCCAGTATGTGATCATTTATTTCTTTGGAACGTTTTTACTTATAAATGGTTTTTTCCACATTGATTACATAATTAAGGTTTCTCTCTGGCATGTGATCTTTTATGTATTTGGAGATTACTGTGACATGAAAAGGTTTTGCCACATTGATTACATTCATATGGTTTCTCTCCAGTATGTGTCCTTTTATGGATTTGGAGATGATTTTGTTGTGTAAAGCCTTTACCACATTGATTACACTCATAAGGTTTCTCTTCAGTATGTGTTCTTTTATGAGATCGGAGATGACTGGGCCTTGCAAATGCTTTACCACATTGATTACATTCATAAGGCTTCTCTCCAGTATGTGTTCTTTTATGTCTTTGGAGACTACTGTGATCTGAAAAGGCTTTACCACATTGATTACATTCATGAGGTTTCTCTCCAGTATGTGTTCTTTTATGTATTTGGAGATTACTTTGTTGTGTAAAGCCTTTACCACATTGATTACATTCATAAGGTTTCTCTCCTGTATGTGTTCTTTTATGTATTTGGAGACTACTGTGATGTGAAAAGGCTTTACCACATTGATTACATTCATAAGTTTTCTCTCCAGTATGTGTTCTTTTATGATATTGGAGATTACTGTGCCATGAAAAGGCTTTGCCACATTAATTACATTCATATGGTTTCTCTCCAGTATGTGTTCTTTTATGTCTTTGGATACTACTGTGATCTGAAAAGGCTTTACCACATTGATTACATTCATAAGGTTTCTCTCCAGTATGTGTTCTTTTATGATATTGGAGACCACTGTGACATGAAAAGGCTTTACCACATTGATTACATTCATGAGGTTTCTCTCCAGTATGTGTTCTTTTATGTCTTTGGAGACTACTGTGATCTGAAAAGGCTTTACCACATTGATTACATTCATGAGGTTTCTCTCAAGTATGTGTTCTTTTATGTCTTTGGAGACTACTGTGATCTGAAAAGGCTTTACCACATTGATTACATTCATGAGATTTCTCTCCAGTATGTGTTCTCTTATGTTTTTTGAGACTACTGTGATCTGAAAAGGCTTTACCACATTGATTACATTCATGAGGTTTCTCTCCAGTATGTGTTCTTTTATGTATTTGGAGATTACTTTGTTGTGTAAAGCCTTTACCACATTGATTACATTCATAAGGTTTCTCTCCTGTATGTGTTCTTTTATGTATTTGGAGACTACTGTGATATGAAAAGGCTTTACCACATTGATTACATTCATATGGTTTCTCTCCAGTATGTGTCCTTTTATGGATTTGGAGATGATTTTGTTGTGTAAAGCCTTTACCACATTGATTACATTCATAAGGTTTCTCTCCAGTATGTGTTCTTTTATGAGATCGGAGATGACTGTGCCTTGCAAATGCTTTACCACATTGATTACATTCATAAGGTTTCTCTCCAGTATGTGTTCTTTTATGTCTTTGGAGACTACTGTGATCTGAAAAGGTTTTACCACATTGATTACGTTCATGAGGTTTCTCTCCAGTATGTGTTCTTTTATGTCTTTGGAGACTACTGTGATCTGAAAAGGCTTTACCACATTGATTACATTCATGAGGTTTCTCTCCAGTATGTGTTCTTTTATGTTTTCGGAGATTACTTTGTTGTGTAAAGCCTTTACCACATTGATTATATTCATAATGTTTCTCTCCAGTATGTGTAATTTTTTGAGAATGGAGATGACTTTGACATGAAAAGGCTTTACCACATTGATTAAATTCATGTAGTTTCTCTCCAGTATGACTTCTTTCTTGCCTGCAACAATAATAGGCACATGTGAAAACTTTACCACATTCATAGCCTGATCAATCATTTTACAAATATGTATAAATTTTACAGTTGGTCTAATAAAAAGAACACAGAGATCTTAAGGTTTTATCACTTTAATGTTCATGGTTGTACTTGCTCACTGTGTGTTGCTTTACGTCTTTGAAAATACCTGTGATGGTAAGACCATTTATTGCATGGCTCACATTTACAGAATCCTTTTTCTATATGAGATTTCTATATGATGTTTTTAACATGTCCTAAGAAATATGGGATAACTCAGAGCATTAAAACACTCATTGAATTCTTAGTTTTTCCTGTAGTGTGCATCACACAACAGCAGCACTGTGAACCAGGATGAACAAAAGAATGTACAAACTTCCAGTACCCATAGAGATTTTCTGCAGTGTGACTTTGGAGATGTTCCCAGTAATGTCACAAAATCAATCAACTGCAAACACCTATCATATTCAGAAAGTCTACCAAAGGCAGAATACTACATGTCTTGTCATTGTTCTGAAGTAGATAGAGGTATGTTGTTTCTTTTAGTATCTCTATGCTCACATGGTTTAATCCATGCTGACAATTGATACATCCATTAAAAAAGAATAACAAATGAAAGGTTTCCACATTGAATTCACCTGCATTGATTTTTTGTTCACTGCAGACATGATTAATATTTCTCCACAACATTCTTGACTCTCATAAACTGACAAAACACTAAACTTAACAATTTCACTGCAAGTATATGAGTATCACCAACTTTATCATGGACAATTTGCTTATTAGAAGGTTATGGATACATGTTTATCACTATCCAATGTGCAACATCTAAATATTATGAGACTATACAAATTGGTAGTTCCACAACATAGCTCTAATGGAGATACAAATCAAATAAACTGATCGCTTAAGACATTGTTTCTTTCTCTTCTTTCTTACAGAATTGCCTTGCAAACACCAATCACATAACTGACATTGAGGTACATAAAAGGACTGATATTTTACACACTTGCTTTCCATTAGAGCTTCCAGATCATATTAAACTTTCCTCACAGGCATATTTGTATCAGCTTAAACATTAAAATTACCTTTCATGACTTCTAGAAGTTTGATATTGTTCTTCAGTATGATGCCCTTCCAAATTATAGCCTAAAACACGGTACCAGAAAATGAAAGATATGGGATTAGAATTAGGCAATATTCAAGTTATTCTGAATTTTCACGGCAATGAACCTGATTTATTCAACTCAATATTACTTGTTCTCTATTGAAATAACATATGATCATCAGTAACCCAAAAACATTTTTCCCTTATACTGAGAAGCAAAAATAAATTCACAGTCTTACCTATAGCAGTGAGGTTCCAGTAGGTCTCAAGCATCACATCTTTGTAGAGATTCTTCTGGGAAGGATCCAGCAAATTCCACTCTTCTGCAGTGAAGTTCACATGCACATCTTCGTAAGTCACTGCTTCCTAAAATATCCCATACATGTGAACAACACAAAGCCTGATACTGACATCACTACAAAGTAAAGGTATGCTTCCTATAAAATATAATCTTATAATTCACATGATTTATCAACTTATTTGCTGAAACATGAATTATAATATGATCACCATGTCAGTTTAGAAGAAACTTGAAATATTGACACTTGAACCCTTCACACAGGGTTCATCTGTGTCATTCCTGAACCCTTTGAATAGATTATAGCCTTGCAACACAAATGGCAATTGAGAGGGATATGCAGGGGGAAACAGATCAACTGTACTGAGCACACATCTGAAAAGCTGTATGAACAACTACTAACTATAAAGGTGATGGGCAAGCTGCTTGTATTTGCTCATGTATTTAATTGCAGAGGGACAGGCAGGTGTATGTCATTGAGTTGAATGTAGCACGATACATGCAATGAGTTTTAGGACATCAAAAGTCACATGTTAATAACCTTACTGTGCTACAAAAATAAATCAGGAAACAAAAAATGATAGAATGAACTCACAGATTTTTACTGAACTTTCTGCAAAGCATTATACATTCAGTGCAGTCCTGTATTCGTCTTGCATAAACATGAAGTGAAACAGTTTAAACAGCAACATTAATAAATCTTAATAAAAGGGAATGCATGTTTAAACAGTTAAAAATGCACAGATGAAATTATTAGTAATGAATATGTTGATCAGAAATAAAGATTGTATTTCAGGTGTTCAACTACTGAGTATTTCAGGTCAGTAGTTGAAACATCTTGCTGGTCTTCCACATAATGGTGGACAATTTCTAGCATACACATGTGGACCAACACCTGTCCATTTCTTCAAGATCAGGAGTTCTGAGGCCATTTTCTGACAACAGTAAAGATGAGTCACACATGATATTCATATTCATGCACACAGTTGTGGGGAGCTGACAGAAGGCGGCTATCATCCTCACAGCCATCTTGGGCCATATACCCTGAAAAGAAACTTGATCACATCAGCCTACAACAGCTGACCACACTCTGACAACATCAAGTTTTAGGTACCCAGGATCTTCACATTGTTGTGTGAGACTTAAAGCTGTGATTTAGAGCCAAGACTAAAGGGTGTGACTTAGAGATCAGATTTAGAGACAAGACCTAAGGGCATGACTTAAAGGCATGACATAGAGGTGAGGCTTAGAAGTGAGACATATAAAAAGTGAGAGGCAGACAAAAAAGAATAACAGAAAATCAGACACTTCAGAGAGAACAACTTGGAGTTAATTATTAGGCATTAGGCACTTAGCACTTAGAGAATGAACTTGGAACTTGGAGGCACTAGGATCTGGGAACTAGGGACTAGGAACTCAAGACTTGGAAATTGGACTAGGAAGAGAGACTGAAAAATAAACAGGATTGAATCACACTCTGGTCTCCATTCTTCAAGTTTGTCCTCATTCTCTTGCTTGCTGAACCCCGACCCGGAAACTGGAGCAGCTTGGGGCAGTGTGGGCTCTAATAGTTTAGCCCCCAAGGTTTTTGGCAGTGCGGGTTTCAACATTGACAGAGTGGTCCGTGATATTTTGGCCCCCAAACGTAGGGCAGCTTGGGCCACAACACACAGGCATGATACATTATTTATTCAAAAATTTCACAACAAACATAAGAGTTAGGCAGAAAATCACACACCTGCAATTCAATGAATCTGAAGCATCAGATAATATTGATGACATGGGCATAAGCCATCCGGAGAAACAGAATACAAACTATATATTTGGCCAAATTTCAAAATTAAAGATATGGATGAAGAGCAGCACAGAAGCATGTGCTTATTGAACAAAAACATGTCAGGGGGCTTATGTGGTTTCTATATCTACTATCAGCACAGGAATTGCTTCACAGAAAAATTTAGTCTAGAAAACCAAACACAGAATGAATAAAGTTAAAAATATAAATCCATCAGGTTTGCCAACTAGCATAGCATTGAATCGCAAATATTTATACTGTACCTTATGTGAATTACAGACTGAGACCAAATGGGGAATGTATGGGAGTATGAGAAGAAAGCTGATCAAATTCAACCACAACACAGTAGACATACAGAACAAAATCTGTCCTGTCTAAAAGAAATGCAGGGGTAAAGCTGGAGCAGAGACTGAGGGAATGGCCAATGAAAACTTGCCCAGCTGGAGACCATCCTTATAGACAAACACCAATCCATGACATTATTAGGGATACTCTGTGATGCTCCCACACAGGAGCCTTGCATCATTATCCATTAAGAGGCTCCACCAAGCAGCTGACTTGAAACAGATGCAGAGAACCACAGTCAAACATTGAATGGCCCTTGGGGACTGTTATGTTAGTTGGGGGAAGGATTGATGTCCTGAAGAGGATAGGAATCCATGAGAAGGTCAACAGAATCAACTAACCTGGACCCTTGGGGACACTGAGAGCCTAATCTACAAACAAAATTATACACACAGTCTAGACTAAGGCCCCAGAACATATGTAGCAAATGTGTAGCTCAGTCTTCGTGAGGGTCCCCCAACAACTGTAGCAGGGGCTGTCCCTAAACCTGCTGTCTATCTGTGGAATCTGCTCCCTGAACTGGGCTGCCATGTCTGGCTTCAATGGAAAGGATAAACTTAAGCCAGCAGAGACTTGATGCACCGCTGTGTGGAGATACCCAGGGGTCCACACCTTCTCAAAGGAAAAACAGAGGATATTGGATAGAGGGACTCTGTGCAGGCGGTGGACTTAGAGTAGGGAATCCACTAGGTTCATAGCCATTTTATTTATAACAGCTTGAAACTGGAAAAATCCCAGATGTCACTCAACCAAAATATGAATATAGAAAATGTGGTTCGTTTACAAAAGGAAAAACTATTCAGCTATAAAATACAAGGACATCATGAATTTTGAAGGCAAATGGATACAACTAAAAACTATTATCCTGAGTGAGGTAACCCAGATCTAAAAGCACATGCATGTATGTACTCACTTACAAGTGAATAATAATCATAAAATACAGGAAACCCACACTACACTCCATAGACACAAAGAAACTACACGAGAAGGAAGGCCCAAATGAGCATGGTTGAATCTCACTCAGAATGGGGAGTAAAGCAATCATAGGAGGCAGATGGAAGAGAGAGAACTGCATGGGAGAACAGATAAGAAAGGGGAAATCAGGGAGAACCAGCAACAGGTGTTTCGAGAGACAAAAGAGGGCCAGAGTGGGTACATTTAGGATATGCCAGAGACAATAAATATGTACCAAGGAGTCTAAGGTTGATCTTAGCTGAGATGCATAACAGTGAGATATGGACTCTGAAGAGACCACACCCTGCATCAGGCAGGACTCTTAATGGAGAGTTAAAAACCCAACCAGTCCAAAAATCTTTCTACCCAAAATTTGTCCTGTCCACAAGAATACAATCTACAACAAAGATTCTGCACAGCAGCAAAATAACGTTGTTGCTGTTGTTCTAACTTGCTACTCCACTGCTGTGATTGAATCCTCTAAGCAAAAGCATCTCAGGTAATAACTGGTTGTGGTACATGGTTCTGTCAGATCACAGTCTATCATTTTGGGAGCTTAGATTAGAAACTGAAAGCAAAAAGCATGGACAATTAACTCAGCCATTCTGGATATCTGACGGGGCTGATAACTTATAGACTCATAGCCAATCCTGGCTATTTACCTTGAGAGAAAAGTTTTGAGTGGATGGTTTTCAGCTGACATTCATTCTAAAGCAAAGGAAAAATCCAGGTTCAGAACTAAGAGTTTTAGTTTGGATAGATGAGAGAGGTTCTGGTTAGTCAACAAAATGATGGACTGGGTATTAGGACTATCTTGTACCTCACTGGTACAAATTGGCATAATTATGCTCTAATTGTATTTTGAGAGAAAAGTTTTATTTTAACAGGAATGGTGATATGTAAAAGGAACTTAGGTGGGAAGGAGTACTGAGAGGAAGAGAAGGAGTAAGGAGAGAAGGAGAAGAGGGAGAGGAGAAGCTATGTGATGAGAGAGAAAAAGAGAGAAAAAGGGGGGGACATGGAGGCAAATGTTCACGTGTCTCCACCAGTCAAAGATAGTTTATATATCTAGGTTGGGTATTGGGTTACACTTCTGATTCAGCATTAACAATCTTATAATGCCGTTAATTAATATTTTTTTAAAAAAAGTTGTGCCCTTCCCCCAGGCCTGAGAAGGCCTGCAAGTCTTTTACCACAATAGATCAAGCAATTCTAAGACTTAGGAGAGGCATTGCATTACCAGCCTTGGCGCCTTGGAGCCTGCTACCTGAGCTAAGAAGAATGAACTGCCTGCTGAGCTAGCCTTGACACCTTCCAGACTGCTATCTCCTTGCCCAGCCCCTGGCTGAACTGAGAAGAGACTCTGGAGGGTGGGGCTTCCCCTTTATATGTGAAAGCAAATTATTAAATTTCAAGCAACTTTGTCTTGGCTTCATCTCTTCTCACCCTCCGCCCCCTTTCATTCCCACCCCCCCTTTCATTCCCACCCCCCCTTTCAGGTGAACCCACTTGACTTGTGGCAGCAGGCGGCTACAAAAAGTGTATAAAAGCAAAAAGAAAAAAAGGGCATGGGATAGGGGTTTTTATGGGGGTGGTGGGTGGGGAAACGGGATGGCATCTGAAATGTAAATAAAATGTACCATAAAAAAAGCATGGACAAACACAGTCTCCTGGCTTGCTCTCTTGCTTGGTCACTGTCTCAAGCTTAGCCTGCTCTCTCATCCAGCCCAGGACCACTTGCTTAGGGATATTGCGACCCTCAGTGGAAGAGCTTTCCTAATCAATCATCAACACTATCTCTCACAGACATAGCAACCAGCCATTCTGATGAGGGCACGCCCTCTACTGAGGCTCCTTCAGATGACTGTAGCTCTGAAATGCTGAGAACTGAAAACAACTATGACACAGACAAAATAATAAATGAGGAAGTTGTTACAGCACAAACCAATGATTTAACCATATCAATTATAGGAGCTCCTGCCACCACAAGAGGGAGTTGGAGTTGTGGCTGAGAAGGACAAAATAGGGAGAGCACCTGGCTCAGAGCAGAGAAGAATATACTGGAATGGAGAGCTCAGAGGCTGTGCTGACCTGGGGTGAGCATCTTTAACTCTGGGTTGCCAGGCCAGTGCTTCCAAAGAGGAGGCTAAAACAGCTGGAAGGTGGACAGAAAAGCAGATTGTGCCGCACAACTGGAAATGGCCATCAACAAAGGACAAGAACTCTGGTCCAAGGAAGATATGCTACATTTGTGAGTATCAATGAAGAACGACCTTCCATCTCATGACAGCTCCAAGTTCAAAAGTACAGAGTCACACATGAACTGGGCAGAGGGTAGTTCAGGAGGTGGAAAATGAGGTCTTTGTCTTTCTACCCTGTAAAATAAGGTAGGTAGAGCCTGATTTTGCCCTGGATGCTGTCTGGAAGAGCTCTCTGTCATGGACTAGTCAGTTGGTCTAGGTCCTGTTGTTAAGAAGAATTTAACCCAAGGTGTGGGGCTAGTAACTAAATCGATTAGGATGGAGTCTGTCTCATTTCCTCAGTGAGAGAATGACAAAGTGCCACACACAATGCAGACAGCCACAAGGGGGCGGTAAAGGCTACCCAGCAGATTCCTCCACTCAGACAGAGGAGAAAATGAAGACAGGATGGCAGCCATGAGCCCTGTTGCAGGGCTCCAAGTCTTCTCTAACCTTCCCAGAAATTAAGACCAGAGAAACACCATCCACTCTACCAGGCTCTGGAACATCTCTGAAGCACTTTGGGGCCGTGACTCTCCAGCATATCCACTGTAGCAGGGTTCCAGGTTCAATTTAGTCACCTCCCTCCACAATACTCAAGAAAAACCTGAAAACCAAGGCACACAGACACAAATCTGGCAGACAAGCCACTGACATATAAACAATGGTTCATCTTAACAACCGGCCTTTCAATCCTTTAGTTGGGAGTGCTGAGGGTTTTGGGGTTTCAGTCAATGCACTAAAATGTTATGTCCACATGACAGAGGCCCCAACGACCAACAAGGAGCCTATTGTAATGCAAAGACATGGAGGTCTTTATTATGAGCTCTGTAATAAGGATTCTCACCAGTCAGCCTCACGTGAGATCGAATCTGAGAGACCAAGTCTAGGGGTGCTGGATATTTATTGCAGTTACAGCAAGATTGGGACATTAACACACAGGTCAGCAACTTAATATTTTAAAAGCTGCATGTCTGGCATAATCTGCAGGAACCAACCAAGGGGATAAAACCATCTGACAACCATGATGGGTAGGCTAAATTTTTTTCTGTATGTTGTATTAGTTATCTATATGAAGCTTAACCCTGCAGTTGTACCTTGACTGGCTGTTGACAAGGAGGGCTTGTCATAAGATATTTGCTCAAGTGGACTTCATGCACTCTCTAAAACAGAATTGATTGGGCTTTACAAACTAATCTTTGTGCCTGAGGTCCTTATTACTGAAACATGCTCCTGTTCAAGCACAAGCCATTCATGGCAGTAGAAAAGGTTCTTTGTCCAAAGACCTGCCTCACTATCTGTTATTGCACTGTCTGAAACTGTTTTCCTGAGCAGGTACCCCACAGCTCAGGAATCTCAAAATATTAGGGTTTCAAAGGTAACTTCAATATTACCGTTTCTTTTTGTTGTTGGTGGTGGTTTTTTTCAAGACAGGGTTCCTCTGTATAGCCTTGGCTGTCCTGAAACTCACTCTGTAGACCAGGCTGGCCTCAAACTCAGAAATCCGCCTGCCTCTGCCTCCCAAGTGCTGGGATTAAAGGCGTGCACCACCACCGCTCTGCAATATTACAGTCTCTTATTCTAGTATCTGGAATCCACACAAGAGATTGGGTCACTTCTCCAGCTCTTCCCTCTGTAGCACTCTAGGTTCTGCTTGACTCCACTTTACTCCTGCTGCTGTTCTTTCTACCCATCCCATGGGACTGACAACTTCAATATGCTGGGTTCTTCCCCTGCAACTGAGATACACTGTTTTCCTCTTATACATTCCCTTCACTGTGCTAAGCCTTATCTGCTCTGCATGACAGATTCATTTATGCCTTTAAAACCAATACCACCTAGGTGATTCTCACACATGATCAACTCCAGGTGCACAACAAGGGACAACCTTGGCTATCTCTGGAACACAGCTTCTTTGTCCTCTCAGAAAACACTTACCAGATGTCACCTCAGTGGTGCTGGTTTATTCTTCATCACCACTAATTTTTTAACTACAGCCAACCAGCATCAATTGTCTCAGTCATCCCTTCTATTCTTTCCTCCCAGAGCCACATGGACAAAGCTGCTGAGTTCCTCTGCTTGCTGGGGCCAGAACATGGCCCCTTCTATTACATCATAACCAGCTTTATATTTTTCAACAACTTCAGTGCCTAAGATTGCTGTGCTTGAACTTGCTCTGTAGATGAACCTTGAACTCAGATCTACCTGGCTCTGTCTCCTGAATGCTGGGTAATACATGTGTAACACTTTGAGTGTATCTAAGCTTTTCTTTACCTAAAACTTGTTCTGTACCAGGATGATTGAATCAGAGATCTGCTTGACACTCATCTCCTGGGATTTAAGTCATGTACCACTGTGCCTGTACTTAAGTATTTTATTTTAGATCTTAAAGTGAAATCCCAGAATAGTAATCACAGTCCACTGATGGTCAGTTTCACACATACTGGTGACCCTTGTGTCCTCATGAAAACAATGACCAGCTGAAAATTGAAAGATATGAAAATTTATAAGGGGTATGGGAAGTTTTTATGACCCCCTAGAGCTGAGCCAAGAATGCAGGCCAGCGGGTTCACTAGCTCCAGGTTCCAGGAACCAGCTGACCACAAAGAAAGCAGAAGTTTAAAATACAGGTTAGCTGGGTCATTCCAGGAACTGGCTGACCACAAAGTAGATAGTTGAGCAAGATTACATTCTTGAGAAAAATATGTACAAGATGTTTCCCACATGACTGACTGAATAATGGGTTGGGACTTTTCACTATTTTTATGATGTTCTTTCTTGGTTTCCCATTCACACCCCTGGTTTTTGTTTTTTTCATTTAAATTCCCTTCTCCCCCTGGCCTCGATATCAACACCCCTCATTATGAGTCTTGACCTCAGCCTGGCTGATTCCTGAAATAAAGCCTCTTTCTGTTTGCTGGCCTCCATTTCCCAAGACTAGAGTGAGGGTCTCCCCTTCTGGGGGTCTTTCAATAATAACGCCCAACATGATACAGTTCTCCTTTATACAAGTCTGGGGTGTGTCCATAGGTCTGCCAGCCAGTAACTGGAGGCAGCTCCAGTCATGCCCCTGCCTAAGATTCACAGTTGCCTCCACATGCTCACTGGTAGTCTGGAACCTCTGCTTCCACCCACCTGACACTGTACCTGGAAGCTCCAGTCATCTCCCTGTTCTTTGGCAGTGGTGATTGGATCACGTCGCATGGTTTGTGATGTCAGAAGGAGCCCGCTGATGCCACCGAGACCCTGTGCTCCTCCGGGATCACCACAGCAGTGGCAGTGAAGGTCTCCGGGCTGGTGGGGAAGGCAATCAGCTCCAAGGGGATCTCTAAACACGTGGTGAGTGCGCCGGCCCCAAGCCTTTATGGGAAATGTAGTCTCTGGCCGGACGCCATGTTGCTTTTTCCTCGCGCCATTATGGGATATGTAGTTTGAAGGCCGGCCACCATCTTGGATTGAGTTTGCTACACATATGCAGTTAGTTCTCCAACAGCCATTTTGGCACTAGTTCTTATGGGAAATGTAGTCTCAGGTCAGCAGCCATCTCTGTGTAGCCCTAGCTGTCCTGGAACACATTGTGTAGACCAGGCAGGCCTTGAACTCAGAAATCCGCCTGCCTCTGCCTCCCAAGTAATGACATTAAAGGCATGCGCCATCAATTATTAATCATTATTGGCTATTGATTAGAATTGATTATTGATTATTGGTTAGCATTGACTGAAGAAGTGTAGGTTACCCTAAAACTAATTATGAGCCCAGGCTGACATCAAGCTCACTGACCTCGAGCTCTCCCGTGTTCTCCACCCAAGCATTGGAATTCATGCACCACCACACATGGCCCCAAAAAGGAATCTGTTTTTGTTTTTGTTTTTTGAGACAGGGTTTTTTGTTGTTGTTGTTTTGCTTTTTTGTTTTTCGAGACAGGGTTTCTCTGTATAGCCTTGGCTGTCCTGGAGCTCACTTTGTAGACCAGGCTGGCCTGGAACTCAGAAATCCACCTGCCTCTGCTTCCCAAGTGCTGGGATTAAAGGCACTGCCAGGCCGAAATAAGTACTTACTAATACCAGTTTTAAAACACAAAGAAACAAACAATTCACCTTTGTTTTATAAAAAAAAAAAAAAAGTAGGGCAAGTACAAAAAACAAAACACTGCCCTAGCCGGACAATGGTGGCCCACGCCTTTAATCCCAGCACTTGGGAGGCAGAGGAAGGGGGTTTTTTTAGTTCAAGACCAGCCTGGTCTACAGAGTGAGTTCCAAGACAGCCAGGACTATACAGAGAGACCCTATCTCAGAAAAAAAAACACACCACCCTGTTCAAACTCCTTTATATATGTAGGTTGTCAAAAGAATCTATAACTCAGATTAAAGGTGGATGTGCACATCTCAAAAGAGCAAGATTAATAAAGGGTTTCTTACTTCAAAAGTTGTAATTAAGAAATATGCCCCACAGCAAGCAGGGTTTGAGTTAGGGTTAGGGGATTAAACAGTCATTGTTAGGGTTAGGATAAGTGTTTTTAGAATTAGGTTTAGGAGGTTAGGAAATTAAGAGGTGAGGGTTAGAATAGGATTAGGCTCAGGGTTAAGGTTAAGGTGGCCACCATTATTTTTAATGGTCCCACTGTGTCAATATTATCCCTATTACACAAAGAAGAAATATCAGGCCAAAAAGTATTCATTTTTTATCTTAATAGTTATTTTATTCTCATTTTTATAGCTTCTCTCATATTTATAGAAAGACTTCTCAAAAGACTCTAAAAGTTTTTCCAGCCATTTGCCTCCAAAACTAGCAAAGGAAGCAAAGACTTTGATATTCACAGAACCCCACAGATAATCAAAAGATAAGTTGCCAAGAGCCACACAGCCTGCTGCCAGCAGAGAACATTTATGCTACCCTATGCTGGGTCTCACTGTCAGCTATTCCTGCAGTTAATTTTCCTCTGAGATAAAATGCCCTTCAGTATTCTTCTGCTCTATACTGGTTTACTTTCTGCCCAACATAAAACTGTGCTTACTAAAGATTTCTATGTGAAGTTTTCACTTGACAATGAAAATTTGGAAACAGGAATCCCAGAGAAGCAATAGACACAAATTCATGGCTTATTAAAATTGACTTTTTATTAATTATATATAGAATATACACATGAGACATGGTTTGTTATTCACATCATATACTTAATAGCCAATGAATTGCAAGTAAATTAAACTTGTTAACTTGAACCTAGTTCATTTTGTTCCTGATGAAAATAACAATTGATATGAAAGGACAAAAATATATTTAATCAATATATCCACACAGGTACAATAAATATAAAATGATAATATGGGTCTGAATCTTTCCTTGGAATAGGTAACATGTTTTAAAGAGTTTACTACTCCTAGATCAGAAGATGTTATTAATACTGGACATTGTCCTCACTCATACAATACTAACACATCTATGACTTTAATTATGATATATACATATTTTAAATTTTATGCAGGCATAAACATGTTAATAACTTAAAAGATATTTATATCTGGTAAATCTTCTTTAAAAACAGATAAATATCCAAAGATAGGCAGATCCAGCACAGGGCTTATCTTATCTTCTAAATTAAACCACAGCCATTTTCATATCTTTAGCTCGGTTAAATTAAAATAATCACACCAGGGCTTTTTAAATGTTACCAAACCTCTATCAAAAAACCTCTATCAAGAAAAATGACATGGCTGGCCAGTATCTGTACAACTTGGAAAGGTAATAACTACTTAGGTAATATAACGTTGTCTCCAGATGTACTGAGGAAAGTATTTTTAATGTGACTGATTGCAGGATGTCTACAGTCTCAGAAGAAACACTCTGTCAATTTTTTGTATGTAAAATGAATTATTTCAGTGTTATCCTAGAGTGAACTATGATAATTTTGAAATGTGGTGCCACTGAGAACTTAGAAAGAAGGAATATAAATTGCTTATTTCTCAGCCCTGAATAAATATTCTCACAATAGATTGTGAATTTTTTGTTAAGCCTATTGTAGGCTATGGTATTAACATTTATAAAATGTTAGAATGATCTAAAGATGTAAATGGTTTTGATAAGGGAGTTATATATAGATTACGATGGAAATTTCCCAAGTGAGAAGAAAAGAAAGCATACAAAGCCATTGGAAGTTCTGAAGGAATAAATGAGGTATTTAAGGCACTTAGGTCATAAAATTTTGGAAAATACCTAATGGGATTAAAGTATCTGTCTTCAGATCAACATTTATGACAAACTGGCTATAATCTAAGTTTTATCCTATCCTGTGTCCAGTGTACATTGAGGAGAGTCAAAATACAGGGATGATTCCCTCAGAGCTTCTATGGGAAGTCACACTCAGTCCAAGCAAGGATATCAAGTAACATTCACTAAGAGGAAAAATAGTACAAAGAAAAGCTTGAATATACAGAGATTCATCAGAAGATCAAGTTATAACCTAGACAAGAAATTTTAATGGACCTTAACAGAAGGTCAACAGAAGTTGATTTTGCTAAATGTGTAATCTTAAGCAGGCATATGTAAAGTGTGATCACTTTCAGAATGCAGTGTGTCTCTTTAGCAAGTGAAGGGACAAGAGTCCTCAAAAATTATGTTTGATCTTGTGAAATGTTATTTAGAAAATAAATTCCCACTCTTGATTCTCTTTGTTATATATAGATGTATCACAAAATCCCAGATGAAAGAAAAGCCCTTTGCTTTCTTCAGCATGACATGGTGTGCATACAGCTGAGGAAAACTGAACAGCCTCATTAAATACTGAGGCCAAACCTAAAAGCTGTATTTACTAACTATAGAACAGCATCTCACTATCAAAGAGGAATTCTCACTAATAGACTGTGTCCTTCACTACAGTAACCATACATGCTCCCTGATTTAAATGTGATGTAGGAGCAGCAGGTACATGCTCTTCAAGCATGATTCTGATGAAGCAAACAGCTGGCTCAAGTTATATCCTTTTGTAAAGGGCTATGAAATATTGTCCAACTCATAATAGATGCACATTTCAACTTATAAAACATATCCCATGTTAAAAATGATGCTAGGAGTATTTCCTCAAAATTTAATTCTTCATATATTACACAAGATTGTAATAGAAGAGAATCCGTGGTTGAATATAAACTTGTAATGGGTTGTCCAAAATTCCTCAATATTATTTCACCAAACTACTGGCCTTATGTAGCCGCCTGTGTCCATGAATCAACTGGGTTCACCGGAAAGTGGGGATGGGAATGAAAGGGGACGGAGGGCAAGAAGAGATGAAGCCAAGACAAAGTTCTCTGATCAAGGCTCTAAGCTTTAATGTTCAGCTCTCAATTTAAAGGGGAAAGCCCAACCCCAAACCCCTCCTGGTTTCAGCTGGAGATGAATGAGCTAATCCATAATCCATTTTTGGTCATGGCCAGAGATGTCTCAAGGCAAGCCCAGGGGCAGTTCTGCTTCTGTGTTATGTGAAGCTAAGGTGGGTAACTCCACCTAGATCCTATCATTTGGTCTGTTGTGGTAAACAAGGTCTCTCAGGCCTGCTCAGGGCTGGGAGAAGGGCACAGCCTTACAAGAAGGCCAAAAATATCAGTCTTCTAACACCCAATACAAAGCATGACATTGTTTTTTAGTTGGGACTCTTGCCTATTTTCTTCCTATAATAAGCTTAATGCTACCTTAATTATGTTCTTAACTACATCCTGAATAGAAATTATGATGGTCCTATCAGTCTGGCTTTTGTGTATTGTGGATGTTACCTGACTCACCTAACAGAATCCTTCCATGTGTGCTGCCTTCCATGACTGTCTTATTTGGAGAATCCTTGTCACCTCTTTTGTTTTATTTTGTCTCCTTAGAAGGACTCTTCTCTGAGGCACCATAACTGCTGCTCTTTCTATATCACCCCTTTGGTCAGTTTAACAATCTAGAAGAATCCATTGTACAAACACCAAAAAGGATAGATATCCTCTCAAAGGTGACTGCAGTTCCAGCCCACTCATATTAATATTGTCACAGCATCACCAGTGATGGATTCATGGAAAGACAGGAGAACTTGTGAGAAACCTGAAGAATGGGAAAGGCTAAACACAGGAATATAAGACACATTGACATACAACCATTTCTTCAAATGAGATAAGGAAGGTAGCTCAGGTATTTGTGGTGGCCATGCAAACCAGAGGATCTGAATTGCAAACCAGAGGATTTGAATTACATAAAATGGACCCTTGAAAAACACCTGGCCAGGCAGTGGTGGCTCACGCCTTTTAGCACTTGGGAGGCAGAGGCAGGCAGATTTCTGAGATCGAGGTCATCTTGGTCTACAGAGTGAGTCCCAGGACAGCCAGGGCTACACAGAGAAACCCTGTCTCGAAAAAACAAAAAAAAAGGAAAAGAAAATAAAAAGAAAAAAGAAAAGAAAAACACCCAAGATGCTGATTGGAACTAATATTCTGTGTGAGTTATGGATTACATGCAGATCCATTGAGAAAGCTTAGGAATGAGGGAATCTGTCGTACATATCATCCTCTGTTACTTTGATATATCTATTCCTTTAACAAACCTGGATCTATCATATTGTGTGTACAAAGACTATAAAAATCCCCAGCACAGCTGCCATCAAGTAGACACATGCACCCCACTCAGACAGACACACACATAAAAACCACACCCACACAGACAAACACCCTGACACACACACACACACAGACACACACAAACACACACACCCCACTCAGACAGACAGACACACACATAAAGAAACACACCCACACAGACATAAACCCTGACACACACACAGACACACAGACACACACACACACAAACGCACAGAACATTCAGACAGACACACACACATAAACACACATGCACACACAAACACACATACCCTGACACACACACACTGACACAAAGACACAGCTCAACATGCACACACACACACAAACACACACACACACAAATGCACACAATACTCAGATACACACACATAAACACATAGAGTGAACACAGACACACAAATAAAAGTTCCTACAACAGGAGGAACTTCACTGTATTCTGTATTTATATAATTTCCACGGAAACTGGCGTGAGATGTTCTCTCATTTATGTAAGTTGAAGTTTAAAGAGAAGGACCAATTTTGTTTACATCAGGAGAAATACAGAAATTTTATGCTAAATCCACAAAGTTTAGGATATTTGAAAACTACAATCATTATACAATATTCTTCTGCAGTGAAGTTCACGTGCACATCATCGAAACTCACTGTTTTCTAAAATATCACATACATGTGTACAACACAAAGCCTGATACTTACATAACTACAAAGTAAATGTATGCTTCCTAGACAATGTAATCATATAATTCAGGTGATTCCTCCACTTATTTGCTGACATAAATTATAATAATCACCATGTCAGTTTAGAAGGAACTTGAAATATAAGGCTCAACTATCTCACTTCTGGTCTTCTTTGAATAGGATATAGCCTTGCAACACAAATGACAATTGAGAAAGATATGCAGGGGAAACCGATCAACTGTACTGAGCACACATCTGAAAAGCTGTATGAACGATTACTAACTACAAAGGTGATGGACAAGCTGCCTGTATTTGTTCATGTCTTTAATCACAGAGGTACAGGCAGGTGTATGTCATTGATGGATGCCAGCACGGTCTATGCAATGAGTTTCAGGACAGCAAAAGTTACATGTTAACAACCTCACTCTGCTACAAAAATAAACCAGGAAACCAAAATGATAGAATGAACTCACAGTTCTTTACTGAAATTCCTACAAAGAATTAGACATTCGCTGTAGTTATGTATTCATCTTGCATAAACAAAAAGTGAACCAGTTTAAACAGCAACATTAATTAAATTTTACTAATAGGGAATGCATGGTTAAACAGTTATAAATGGACAGATGAAAATATTAGTAATATATATGTTTTTGTTGTTGTTGTTTTTTCAAGACAGGGTTTCTTTGTATAGCCCTGGCTGTCCTGAAACTCACTCTGAATACCAGGCTGGCCTTGAACTCAGAAATATGCCTGCCTCTGCCTCCCAAGTGCTGATATTAAAGGTGTTCTCCACCAACGCCCAGCAGTAATGTATATGCTGATCAGAAATAAAGAATGTAGTTCAGGAGATATAGCAAAAGAGTTGAAAGACCATGCTCGTCTTCCACATAATGGTGGTAAATTTCTAGCATACACATGTGGACCAACACCTCTATTTCCTCATGATTAGGAGTTCTGAGGCCATCTTCTGACATCAGTAAAGATGAAGCACACATGATATTCATATCATGCACCCAGCCATAATACACTTATTTATTCAAAAATTTCACAACAAACATAAGAGTTAGGCAGAAAATCATACACCTACAGGCAAGGGACCTAGAGTAGGAACTTCACAAAATTCATAGCCATCTTATTTATAACAGCTTGAAACTAGAAGAATCCAGATGTCCCTCAACCAAAATATGGATATAGAAAATGTGGTTATTTTTAAAATTAAATACTATTTTGCTATTAAATACAAGGACATCATGAATTTGGTAGGTAAATGAATACAACTAGAAGCTATAATCCCAAGTGAGGTAACCCAAACCTAAAAGCACATGCATGTATGTACTCACTTACAAGTGAATAATAATCATAAAATACAGGAAACCCACACTACACTCCATAGACACAAAGAAACTAAACAACAAGGAAGGCCCAAATGAGCATGGTTGACTCTCACTCAGAAGTGGGAATAAAACAGTCATAAGAGGCAGATGGAAGAGAGAGAACTGGATGGGAGAGCAGATAAGAAAGGGATAGGAGGGTCAGGGACAGGTGTGATGAGAGAAAAGAGAGGGCCAGAGGGACAGAATATTGAGTTGAAATCTGCAGCTGGCAAGGGTTGAAGGGTGGAGGCATCTATAGGATGTGTCAGAGACCACAAATTGGAGGGCACCAAGGAGTCTATGGAGGTGATTTTAGCTGAGATGCATAGCAGTGTGATGTGAACCCTGAAGAGGCCACATCCTGCAGCCAGGCAGGATCCCCAGTGCAGAGTTAAGGACACCAACCAAACCAAAAACTATTCCACCTAAAATTGGTCTTGTCTACAAGAAATGCAGGCACAAAGATAGAACAGAGACTGAGGGATTGACAAAATGTACCCTGTCGAACTTGAGACCCATCCCAAAGGCAAGCACTAGTCCCTGACATTAGTAAAGATACTTTGTTATACTTGCAGACAGAAGTTTAGCATAATTGTCCTCTGAGAGTCTCAATCCAGCACCTGACTGAAACAGATGCAGAGACCCACAGCCTAACACTGGAGAAGGCTCAGGGAGTCTTTGGAAGACTTGGGGAAATGATTGATGGCCTCCAAAGGAACAGGAGGTGCATACGAAGACCATCAGAGTTAACTAACCTGGACCCTAGGAGACTCTCAGAGACTCAGTCACCCACCAAAGAGTATACACAGGATGGACAGGGGTCCCCAGCATATATGTACTACGTGCGCTTCTCAGTCTTCATGTGGGTTCCCTGAACAACTGGAGTGGGGGATGTCCCTTAAGGTGTTGCCTGTCTGTCCACACTGTTCCTCATACTTGGCTGGTCTGTCTGAACTCAGTAGGAGAGGATGTGCTTAACCCTGCAGAGACTTGACATGCCATGACTTTGGGATACTCAAGTGGTCACCACACTCCCTGGGGATAAAAGAGGAGTCAGGTATGAGGTATTGTGGAAGATGGAATGGGGAGGGGGTAGTAACTGAGATATAATGGAATATATAAATAAATGGGAAAAGAGAACAATACATATAAATAAAATAAAAATATAGAAATCAGCATATTAGTTTTAAATTTAGCCCTACTCAATACGACCTTCCATCTTATGACAGCTCCAAGTTCAAAACTACAGTCACATATGAACTGGATAGATGGTAGTTCAGGAGGTGGGAAATGAGGTCTTTGTCTTTCCACCCTGTAAAACAAGTTAGGCAGAGCCTGATTTTCCCCTGGATGCTGTCTCGAAGAGCTCTCTGTCATGGATTAGTCAATAGGGCTAGAAGGATTTAACCCAAGGTGTGGGGCTAGTAACTAAATCGATTAGGATGGAATCTGTCTCATTTCCTCAGAGAATAACAAATTGCAACACACAAAATGGATAGCCTCAAGGGGGCAGTACAGCATATGCCAACCCTTGTACAGAGGAGAAAATAAAGATAGGAAGGTAGTTGTGAGCCATGTAGCAAGATTCTTACATCCCCAGAAATTAAGACCATGGACACACCATCCCCTACACCAGACTTTGAAACTTCTTCCAAGCCCTTTGTGGCTTCAACTCTCCAGTGCATCCACTATACTGTGCTCCCACATTCATTTTAGTCATCTCCCTCCACAGATACTAAAAAAAAATCCAAAAACCAAAGCACACAGACAAAAATCTGACAGACAAGGAACTGACACAAAGGACAATAATAACACATTTGTTACTTTTTTTTGTATTTTGTTTTTCTTTTTCTTTTCGAGACCGGGTTTCTCTTTGTAGCCCTGGCTGTCCCAAAACAAACTCTGTAGACCAGGCTGGCATCAAACTCAGAAATTCACCTGCCTCTGCCTCCCAAAGGCTGGGATTAAAGGCATGCACCACCACTGCTCAGCAACAATGACACATCTTAACAGGCAGCCTTTCAATCCTTCAGCTGGGATTTCTGAATGCTTTTGGGTTCCAGTCAATGCACCAAGATGCTGTGCCCAAGTCACTGGCACCCCAGAGACCACCAAGAACCTATTGCAAGGCTAATACACAAAAGTCTGTACTATGAGCTCAGTAACAAGAATTCACACCAGTCAATCTCACATCAGGTCCAAATTGAGAGAACAAGTCTAAGGGTCCTGAGTATTTATAGTAGTTACAGCAAGATTGGACATTAACATACAGGTCAACAACTTAATTTTTTTTTAGAAATGGCATGTCTGGCATAATTGGCAAGAACAAAACAGGGGACAAAACCATCTGACAACTATAATGGGTAGGCTAACCTATTTTTTCCTCTTTAAGATTTATTTACCTATATGTAGCTAAACCTTGCTGTTGTACCTTGACTGGCTGTTGATAAGAGGGTTTTGTCATAGGATGTCTGCTCAAGTGGACTTTGTGCAATCTCAAAAACAGAGTTGGTTTGACTCCATAAACTCATCTTTTTGACTAAGCCCCTTATTATCAAAACATACTACTGTTTACGTGCAAGCCATGCCTGACTGTAGAACAGGTACTTTATCCAAAGACCTACCTCACTGTCTGTTACTGCAAACCCTAATATCAGTTTCACTTACAACTGGCACAGAATACCAGTGGTCATCAACATTGGAAAAGAATACTAGTGGAAATTACTTTTCCCCCTGTGCATGCCTCTAAAGATACTGCAGACCATCCCCACTTGCCCTTTCTTTCCTGCCTCATCTTTGTATCATAGCCCCCACTTGGGCAGATAGTTCCTGTTCACCCACATGCCATGCCAGAAAGGACACAAGGTAAACTTTCCATAGATCTACCACAATATTTGTTATCCCAAATGTAATTTTCACAATTTTACTGTACTGAACACCAGAAGCAGCCTAACCTTGCTAATGACAAAGTCTCCTTGTAGATTACTAGGTACATCTCTTCCTGCCCACATCTTCTCCCAACTTTCAACATTAGCAAGCACTCCCTCTGGAACATAACAAACAAACAGGTCAGTAAAAGAGGCAGCATTCAGTCAAGGCTCTCTGCAAATCCATACATTAAGTAGTAACCTAGGAGCAAAACTGCCACCCAAAGAAGATAAATCCAACATCAGTAACCAAATCAATAATCACTTCAAACCCAGAGGCCTAGACACCAGCATTGGAATATAATAAATAACAATCAGGAAAATATATCAGCAAGAAATCCAAGCTATCATATCACAGCAGGTCCTGAGAAATTAAAAAATGCAACAGATATGGTACAAAAGAGGTTTTTTGGGGGCAGGGAGATGAGTGAGAATATGGGGAAGGGATAGAGATGCACAAGAGGATCTGCAGACAGGCAGACAGACAGGGAGCAGAGAGACCTTAGAGCAGAGAAAGAGAATAGAGAGGGGCATGTGCAGAGAACAGAGACAGGGAACAAATAGAGAGAGCTGTATAGCTGGTGGTCCATGTATATAAAGCACACCTGACAACAGCAGCAGGTGATGGAGGCAGGGAATGACTTAAGCAGTTGCTAAGTCCCTGAGAGCAGAGCATTGAAATTGCCTGTGCACTGACAACTACAGAGACAAGGTTCACCCACAGACCAGGAAAGGAAGAGAGAATCTCAGACATTAAAGATGAATATGACAATGGATACATCATCCAAAAATGTGGATTTTAAACATTTTCTGGCCCTATACAACAAGGAATTCTGCAACATGTGAGAAGGGAAAAACTACAGATGACTGGAATAGAGAAAGAAAAATATCAGCCAAAAGGTCTAGAAATTATTTTCAATGAAATCATAAAGAAAAAAATTTGTAAACCAAAGAAGATTCCTGTTAATGTACAAGAAGCATCCAAAACACCCAACAGACTGGAGAGGGAAAAAGTCCCTTTACCACATAATAATCAAACACTAAATGTAAAAAAATAAAGCAATAGAAAAACCTGTAATAAAGAAAATTAACAAGCTGGGTGGTGATGGTGCATGCCTTTAACCCCAGCACTTCAGAGGCAGAGGCAGGCAGATTTCTGAGTTCAAGGCCAGCCTGGTCTACAGAGTAAGTTCTAGGACAGCCAGGACTACACAGAGAAACCCTGTCTCAAAACAAACAAACAAACAAACAAACAAACTAAACAAACAAAAAAACAAAACAATCAACAAAAACTAAACAAAACAAAAACAAGTAATGTATGAGAGCAGATCTGTTAGATTTATGCCTGACTTCTTAAAAACAGGTTTTGTTTGTTTGGTTTTCTGAGACATGGTTTCTCTGTGTAGCCCTGGCTGTCCTGAAACTCACTCTGTAGACCAGGCTGGCCTTGAAATCTGAAATCCCCCTACCTCTGCCTCCTAAGTGCTAGGATTAAAGGCATGAGTCACCACTGCCCAACTATACCTGTCTTCTTAATGTATACTATAAAAGACAAAAGAATTTGGACCCATGTGCTGCAGAGTCAGAGAAACCACCCATGTTTCTACAGGAAAGCAACTGGTCCAAATGCTTTGGGCAGATTCGAATCAGCCATGAGAGTGAAGTTACTCAGAGGTCACCTCCTGACCTAACACATGAGGGACATCACCAGGGACCTCACAGGTGGTCACATCTGACTGATGCTTTCCATGCAGCCCCAGAGAGGACCCAGCACCCCAGCTCCCACTGCTCAGCCGCCTGCCCCTACCCATTGAGGGCAGTGATCCTGTGCTCACCATGACTCGATTTCAGGGCCTCACTGAGGTCTCCACACAGCACCCACAGCAGAGCTGAGAGCAGGGCACAGATGACCATTCAAGCCTGCACAGCAAACTCGAACTTGAAGAATGGCACCCGGAAGAACCCTCCTTCTTGTCTGATTGGCAGGTCTGCCTGGGAGCCTTGATTGGCCAGTGAGTCTTACCACTCCTCAAGGTTAAAGTGTGCTTCCAGACCAAGGTCAGACCTTTTCCAGATCTCAGGAGTGGTTTGCACTCCATCAGCATTTGTTTCTGTCTTCAAAGAGGAATCTCACCCCACCCAGCCCTGGGGGAGAACCCAGCATTCCAGCTCTGGCTGTTCAGCTGCCTGCTCCTCCCCTCTGAGAGCAATGATCCTGCACCTACCAGGACCTGACTCCAGACCTTACCTGAGCTTTCCTCACAGCACTTGCCTTCTTCTTCCTGTAATCAAGGTGAACAGCTTCCATAGCCCAGTACTCAGTGTGCCATGGAGGTATCAATCTGACCCACAGGAGGAAGGATGTCCTGGTTATTTCTTAGCGTTCTGTCTAAACTCCACCCGAGTTACTTGTCAACAGCTAGGTATTCTCCTTTCTGCAATTACGTGGCAATAGCCACATAGATCTGGCCCACTATAAAGGTGGCTGCTTGCCCCTTCCTCTCTCTGTTGATATCTTGATCACTCTTTTTCTTGCCCTCTTATGTTCATTAATTCCCCAGTCTCTCCCATTCCCTTCCCACCTCTCTCTCCACATGCTTATGCCCGGCCTCTACTTCTCTACTTTCTGCCTCTCTCTGCCTTTCTCTGCCTCTTAACTCCCCTCCCCATGTCCTAAATAAACTATATTCTATACTGTACTGTCTTGTGGCTGGTCCCTTAGGGAGAAGAGATACCTCAGCCTGAGGCATGAGTCTGCTGAGACATCCCTTTGCTCCACACCTCCCCTCCACACACATAGAACACATTCTGTCTCTCTTAAATCTGTGGGGGGCTGGATACCTGGCTGTCATCAGATAACTGTGAGGTAGAATTTTAGACAGAATGCTAACACCATTAACACTAAAGAGGAGTTTTAGGAAACAAGAGACTTATTTTGTGGCTTCATGCTGGGCTCAGGGAAACTGCAGCTTCTTTTCACCAGATGACCGTTATCAATCAACTCTAAAGAAAAGCCAGAATAATAAGGGAAACACAGTTGAGCACTATTGGTAGCCAACACATCTTCATCAATGGAAAAGTGAAGAAAAACCACAGTTGTATTAGTAGAGGTTCTGTAGATAAACATATTTCAAATCATAGAGAGAATGAATCTTTCTAAGTATGTAAAAAGGGGATTTAATAGAATGCCACAATAAATAAATAAATTCTCACTCCCGATATTCTTTTTGTCATATATAGATGTATCTCAATATCTCAGATGAAGGAAAAGCCTTACTTCAGCATGCCAGGATCTGCATACAGCTGAGGAAAACTGAACAACCTTATTAAATACTAAGGCCAAATCTAAAAGCTATATTTACCAAATATAGAATACCATCTCACGATCTAAGAGTAGTTCTCACTAATAGACTGTGTCCTTCACTACAGTAACCATGCCTGCTCCCTGATTTAAATGTGATGTAGGAGCAACAGGTACCTGCTCTTCATGCAGGGTTCTGATGAAGCAAACAGCTTGCTCAAGTTATATCCTTTTGTGAAGGGCTATGGAATATTGTCCAACTCATAATAGATGCACACTTCACCTTATAAAACATAACCCATGTTAATAATGATGCTAGAAGTATTTCCTCAAAATTTAATTCTTCATATATTACACAAGGTTGTAATAGAAGAGAATCAGTGGTTGAATATGAACTTGTAATGGGTTGTCCAAAATTACTCAATATTTTTTTTACCAAACTGCTGGCCTTATGTAGCCACCTGTGGCCACGAATCATCTGGGTTCACCTGAAAGTGGGGCTGGGAATAAAAGGGGACAGAGGACAAGAAGAGATGAAGCCAAGACAAAGTTCTCTGATCAAGGCTCCAAGCTTTAATGTTCAGCTCTCAATTTAAAGGGGGAGGCCCAACCCCACACCCCTACTGGATTCAGCTGAAGATGGGTGGGATAATCTAAAATCCATTCTTGGTCATGTCCAGAGATATCTCAAGGCAAGTCCAGGGGCAGTTCTGCTTCTATGTTCTGTGAAGCAAAGGTGGGTAAATCCACCTAGATCCTATCACTTGGTCTGTTGTGGGAAACAAGGTCTCTCAGGCTTGCTCAAGGCTGGGGGAAAAGCACAGCCTTACAAGAAGGCCAAAAGTATCAGTCTTCTAACACCCAATACAAAGCATGACGTTGGTTTTTAGGTGCTACTCTTGCCTATTTTCTTCCTATAATAAGCATAATGCTGCCCTAATTATGTTCTTAACTATATCCTGAATAGAAATTATGATGGTCCTAACAGTCTGGCTTTTGTGTATTGTGGATGTTATCTGACTCTCCTAACAGAATCCTTCCATGTGTTCTCCCTTCCTTGACTGTTGTATTTGATAATCTTTGTCATCTCTTTTGTTTTATTTTGTCCCCTTAGAAGGACTCTTCTCTGAGTCACCATAACTGCTGCTCTTTCTATATCACCCCTTTGGTCAGTTTAACAATGTAGAAGGATCCATTGTACAAACACCAAAAAGTACAGATATTCTCTCAAAGGTGACTGCAGTGCCAGCCCCCACATATTCATCTTGTCACAGCATCACCAGTGATGGATTCATGGAAAGACAGGAGAATTTGTGAGAAACCTGGAGAATGGGAAAGGCTAAACACAGGAATGTAAAACACATTGACATTTTTCCTACTGGGACACTAAGGGTGGTAGCTTTGGTGTGGGTCTTCTTTATTCTTGGGTGGTTGTTAGCCACCAAACAGTGAGGACAAAGGGAGCAGCCACAGCAATCTGGCTTGAGATGGCTGTGAGTATTATAAAATTAACTCCGGAGACCAGCACAGTGAGTCAGTTCTACTTTATTGTTCCAGAAATAAGGTATATGAGGGCATTTATGGATACAGGTGGAAAGGATTTATTGGTCATAAGAGTATACATAATTATCATGTGGGCAGGGAAGCCAGAATGGAACTTGTGTGCTGAGTTTAAGTAGCTCCACACAGGGGCATTCTTTTGATAAGGACAGCCACCTGTGTTCAGGGATATTGTCTAGAAAATTTGAGACAGAGATATGGAATTTCTAAAATAAATAAATAAATAAATAAATAAATGATAAATAAAAGAAAGAAATGGAAGACCTTCTGATAAAGGGAGCCCTGCATTTTGAGCTGAGTTCCACTGAGACTTGTGGCATGCAACCTTCACACAGGTTTCCAAAACCTTGATTCCTGAAACTGTGGATCTTGGCTGTGAGAGAAACTGTACCAAATACTGGAAGCTGATTCAAAATACATACAGCCTAGGACCCTGCCCAGCTCTCCAGGTGGCTGTCTCATAATTGGCTTGTAAAAGTGTCTTCTAAAGGTCATTCTATTTTGCTATCAGTTCAGCACCTTCAGGGTAACAAGGACTATGGTATTAATGGTAATTAATACCATTAGAATCCATGATCATTGGCCCACTGTCTCACTTCTCTGCTGTGAAATGAGTTCCTTGGTCAGAAGCAATACTGTGTGGAATGCGATTGTGGTGAATGAGGCACACAGTATGTCCACGGATCGTGGATTTGGCAGAAGCAATAAGTGCATGAAAGTCAAAATCATAAGCAGAATACCTGTGTATTCCAGGAAGAAGAAAGCTTTGTTCTTTGCCCAAGAGAAATGATCCAATGTGAGAGGACGACACTACTGTTGTAGTGGTTCTATATATCTAGTCCTATATTGAATTTTACAACTTAATGTTATGTAGTCCTAGATTACAATTTCCCATTCCAAGTTAAATATTCCTACATTGAAATTTACAATTTCCTGTTAACTAGTCCTAGATTGCAATTTTCAATGTAATGTTAACTAGTCCTAGATTGCAATTTACAATTCCAAGTTGACTAATTCTATCCTGCAATTTACGACTCGATATTGATGAGTCCTAGATTGCAATTTCCAATTCCATGTAAACTAGTCTTATATTGAAATTTACAATTCCATGTTAACTAGTTTTAGATTGCAATTTACCAATTTAATGTTGACTAGTCCTATAATGAAAATTTTAATTTAATGTTAACTAGTCCTAGATTTAAATTTACAATTTAATGTTAACTAGTCTTAGACTGAAATTTACAATTCCATGATAATTAGTGCCATATTGAAATTTACAATTCCATGTTAACTAGTCCTAGATTGCAATTTTCAATTTTATGTGAACTAGTCCTATATTGAAAATTCCATTTATTATTAAATAGTCCTATATTGAAATCTACATTTTAATATGAACTACTCCTGTTTTGAAAATTTCAATTTAATGTTAACTAGTCTTATATCAAAATTTTCAATTTAACATTAAGTAGTCCTATATCCAAATTTCCAATTATTTTTATCTAGTCTTATATTGAATTTTCCAATTTTATGTTAACTAATCCTGTATCGAAATTTGTAATTGAATATTAACTAGTCCAATACTGAAAATTCCAATTTAATATTAACTAGTCCCATAATAAAATTTACAATGTAATTTTAAATAGTCCTACATTGAAATATCCAATTTAATCTTTTCTAGTCCTATATTGAAATATCCAATTTAGTGTTAACTAGTACTATATTGAAATATAATATTCTTTGATATTTCCAATTTAATATTAACTAATTCTATATTGAAATTTACAATTTAATACTAGGTAAGACTATATTTAAATTTACAATTTAATGTTAACTAATCCTACACTAAAATCTCCAATTCTTTTGTAACTCATCCTATGTTTAAATTTCTAATTATTTTTAAGTAGTCCTATATTGAAATTTACAATTTAATATTAACTAGGCCTATACTGAAAGTTCCAAGTATTTTTAACTAGCCATATGTGGAAATTTCTAATTAATATTAACTAGTCCTATATTGAAATTTCCAATTAAATTTGAACTAGTCCTATATTGAAATTTCCAATTATTTTTAACTAGTCATATATTGAAATTTCCAATTTAATTTGAATTAATCCTATATTGAAATTTCCTATTCAATATTAACTAGTCCTTTATTGAAATTTATATTTTAGGGGGCTGGAGAGATAGCTCATTGGTTAAGAACACTGACTGCTCTTTCAAAGGTCCTGAGTTCAATATTAGCCCAAAAGCTCAGAATACCTGATACAGTGCACAGACAACATGAAACTCAAGAATAAAGACAAAGGGAGCAGTGGTGGTGCACGCCTTTAATCCCAACACTTGGGAGGCAAAGGCAGGAGGATTTCTGAGTTCAAGACTAGCCTGGTCTACAGAGTGAGTTCCAGGACAGACTGGGCTACACAGAGAAAGGCTGTCTCAAAAAAAAAAAAAAAAAAAAGCAAAAAAAAAAAAAAACAAAGAGAGAGACAGAGAGAGAGAGAGAGAGAGAGAGAGAGAGAGAGAGAGAGAGAGAGAGAGAGAGAGAGAGAGAGAGAGAGAGAGAGAATAAGGAAGACCAAAGTGTGGTTTGAGTGGTTCTTCTTAGAAGAGGGAACAAAATGCTCATGGGAGCAAATACCAAGACAAAGTGTGGAGCAGAGACTGAAGGAAAGGCCACCCAGAGACTGCTGCACCTGGGGATCTATCCTATATACAGTCAACAAACACAGACAATATTGTGAATACCAAGAAGTGCATGCTGACAGGAGCATGGTACAGCTGTCTCCTGAGAGGCTCTGCCAGAGCCTGACAAATTCAGAGGCAGATACCTGCAGCCAACCATTGAATTGAGCATGGGGTCCCCAATGGAGGAGTTAGAGAAAGGACTGAAGGAGCTGAAGGGGTTTGCAACCCCAGAGGAAGAGCAACAATATCAACCAACCAGACCCCCCAGGGCTCCCAGGGACTAAACCACCAACTGAACTGTACAAATGGAGAGAACCATGGCTCTATCTGTATATGTAGCAGAAGATAGCCCTGTTGGGCATCAATAGGAGGCGAGGCCCTCGGTCTTGTGAAGGCTCAAAGTCAGTGTCTTGCTCATAAGCAGGCTTTCGTGCTGCTTAATAAGAAAACAAACTCTCATCCTGGGAATTATGTGATTTTTTCTTTAGCACTGGAGATTTTCTTGGCCTCCTTCTACCAGAGAATTTCTTGATCCATGTGTGACCTCTGCAGCTGGGCTATAAATATGTATTTAATAATTTTTTAAATCCCTAGGAATTAGAATGAAATAACACATTACAGACTAAATCTGTTGTGTAGACTGTTTGTCATAGCTTGTGCTTTTGATTAAACTGCACAAGGAATCCAGTTTTGATACAGAAAATGATGAAATATAGATGCAAAAGAGAAAACCCAAAAGCTAAAGTAAATTTAAATTCCCCCACAGAAATTAATTTTAATATTTTATTATTAACTCTTCTTGTTTAACAATGCATTTATTCACATCTAAAAACATTAAGTAGAAAGGGATATGTATGGATGTGTGTACTCGCATGACACCTTTTCTAAGCAGTTTCAATGAAAATATTTGAGAAGAAAGTAAGACAGGATTTAACTTAGGCTTGGCTCAAATTCATTATATAGATGAGCTGGTTCTTGGCATTATGTTCTTCCTGACTTGTCTGTTGGGTTCTGAGATTAAAGACATGCACCACCACAGGGAGCAGCATGTTTCCTTTCAACTTCCATGTCTAATAATTGGTTACTGGAACAATCTTTCCCTCTCATCTTCCTTAAAGGAAAGGCGTCTGAAAGCACAGTATGACCTTTTCTATAAAGAACCTGAGCCAGGACTACTGAGTATCCTCTATCATCTTCCTCTCCATTCCATTTCAATCATTGGACACAAATCATAATTATATCCATCTTGTTGTGGTAAATATTATTTGGGGATTTCTAATCCTAACCATAATTCTAACCTGTAACCTGATCTATCTACATAAACAAACCTACACAAAGTGTAGAAGGAAGAATCCAACCCAAGGAGATTAATGATAGGGATGAAAACACAGGTAGTAAATAATCTTGTTATCTGCAAAAGAAGGGAAAGCACTCACACACACACACACACACCCCAACTCCACCACCACAACTACAACCAGCAGTGGCTGTAACAATAACAACAAGAACAACAAAATATCAGAAGATAACAATCACCACTCATTGACTCTCTCAATATCAATGACCTCAGATGACTATAAAAAGACACAGGCTAACAGAATGGATGCTAACACAAACTTATCCTTCTATTGTATATAAGAAATACAGCTTGGGGTGGAGAGGATGGCTGAGTGGTTAAGAAAACTGACTGCTCTTCCATAGGTCTTGAGTTCTATTCCCAGCAACCACATGGTGGTTCATAACCATCTGTAATGGGGTCTGATGCCCTCTTCTTGTGTGTTTGAAGAGAACAATGGTGTACTCATATACATAAAATAAATAAATAAATAAATCATTTAAAAACAATAAAAATTGTAAAAGGAAAGAAAGAAAGAAAAAGAAAGATAGCTCAACATCAAGGATAAACATTACTTTAGTGTAAAGGGTTGTAAAAAGATATTCCAAGCAAATGGTTCAAAATGGTCCAAAGAAGCAAGCTGAGAGAAAGATACAACATACCCATCAAAGAGAAAAAATTATCATAGATGACATTTCAATTTTTAACATCTATGCCTCAAACACATGGTCACATACCTTTGTAAAATAAAGAGTTTTAAAGTAAAAATCACACGATAACCTTCATACATTATACTCACAAATTTCAATACTCCATTCTCACCAATAGATAAATTCTCCAGATCAAAATTAAACAGCTAACTGATAGCATGAACATGAATCCAGCTGAAATTTGGAGAACATTCTACCAAAATATAAGAGAATATATTTCCTGCTTAGAACTTCATGAAACTCACTTGTAAAGTGAAAACATATTTAGACACATTTTAGGTCTCAATACATAAAGAAAGACAAGCTACCCACCATGTATCTTATCAGACCACCATGGATTACAGCTGGATATCAACAAAATCAGAAAGAACACAAAGCTTACAAACTCATGGAAACTGTACACTTCATTAATGAGTGAAAACTAGGTTAAGACAGAAATAAAGGAAGAAATTAGAGACCTTATAGAAGTCAATGCAAATGAATATGCAAAATGCACAATCTTATGGAATACAAAGAAAATGAAACTGTCTCTAAGATGAAAGTTCATAGCACAAAATCCCTACATGAAAATATTGGAGAGCTCTCACACTGGCAATTTAAGAGCATTCTCTAAAATCTAGAATGGAAAGAAGTGAGTGAGCGATGAAGGAAAGAAGTTGACATCAAGATATTGTCAAATTGAGATCAAAATCGATAAAATAGAAAGAGAAGAATACAAAGAATTAATGAAACATGGGGTTGGTTCTTTGAACCTTTTATTAGACAAAATAGAAACACTTACTAAAAGATAGAGAACATTGAAATTAATGAAATCTAAAATAAAAAGGGTGACAAAATAACGAACAATGAAGAAAGCCAGAGAATGGTAGAGACATAGCTTTAAAATGCCTCTATAACACCAAATTAGAAACTGTAAAAAAAAAAAAAAAAAAAAAAGACCAATCTCAATTTGTTCCACTGACCAAAGTTAAATCAAACTAAGGTAAATAACTTAAACACACCTAAACACCTAGAAAAAGAGAAGTCCTTACAAGTCTGCCAACAAATAGAGGCCAGGGCCATGAGTTTCAGGGTAGAATCCTACCAGACATCCAAAGAGGAGTTCATGGCAATACTCCTCAAAGTATTCAACAATATAGAAAGAGAAGAAACCTTTGCTGATTTTATTTTGTGAGCCCATGGTTACTCAAATATCCAATCAATATAAAGACTCAGCTACAAAAAGAATTACAAACCATTTCCCTTAAAACCACAGATGCAAAAATATTGAATACAATGAATTAAATAAAATAGAAATCATTTTAAAAGATCATCCTCAATGATCAATGAGGCAGGCTCCATTAAAGAGATACAGGAATGGTTTAATATAATGTGCTTAATGTGTAAGAAAATAAAATAAGTGGTCATCTCATGGGATGATTAACAATTCTTTGACAATATTTAATCCCACTTTATGATGAAGTTCTTGGAGTGATTAAGGATACAAGGGACACACCTAAACATAATGTCACTTTACTGCAAACCTACAGCCAACATTAAATAGAGAGACAACAATTACAATAGAGAGACATGCATATTAATTCCACCAATTCACAAACAAGAAGAGGTGATCCATTCTCTCCATATCTATTTAAAATACTATCTAAAAGTTTAGCAAGAGCAATAAAACAGAAGAAGATAAAGGTAATACAGATTAGAAAGGAGGAAGTAAAATTATCGGGTTGGTTTTTTTTTTTTTTTTTTTTTTTTTTTTTTTTTTTGGTTTTTCGAGACAGGATTTCTGTGTGTAGCCCTGGCTTTCCTGGAACCAGCAACATGTGTGGAGAGAGACAAAAAAAAAAGTCAGAGGGGGAGAATGAATCAAAATCTGCAACTGGCTGGTGGGTGGGTACATTTAGCATGTGCCAGAAACCACAAATTAGAGGGTACCAAGGAGTCTAAGGTTGATCTTAGCTGAGATGTATAGCAGTTAGATATAAACGCTAAAAAGGCAGTCAGGCAGAACCCTCAGAGGAGAGTTAAAGACACCAACGAATCCAAAAATCTTTTTACCCAAAATTTGTCCTGTTCACAAGAATACAATCTACAACATAGATTCTGTACAACAGCAAAATAACATTGTTGTTGTTGTTGTTCTAACTTGCTACCCTGCTGCTGTGATTGAATCTTCTAAGAAAAAGCATCTCAGGTAATAAATGTTTGTTGTACATGGTTCTGTCAGATCACAGGCCATCATTTTGAAGCTTAGATTAGAAAATGAAGGCAAAAAGCATGGACACACACTGTCTCCTGGCTTGCTCTCTTGCTTGCTCACTGTCTCATGCTCAGCCTGCTCTCTTATCCAGCCCAGGATGACTTGCTTAGGGATATTGCCACACTCAGTGGAAGAGCCTTCCTAATCAATAATCAACACTATCTCTCACAGACATAGCAACCAGCCATTCTGATGAGGTCACGCCCTTGATTGAGGTTCCTTCAGATGACTGTAGCTCTGAAATGCTGAGAATTTAAGACAACTATGACCACAGACACAATAATAAGAAATTTGTAACACCCCCAAACCAATGGGCTAACCATATCAATACAAGAGGTCATGCTACTCCATGAGGGAGTTGGAGTTGTGGTTGAGCAAGGACAAAATAGGGATGTCACCTGGCTCAGAGCAGGGAAGGATACACTGGAATGGGGACCTCAGAGACTGTGCTGACCTGGGGTGAGGTGTCTTTAACCCTGGGTTCTCAAGCCAGTGCTACCAAAGAGGAGGCTAAAACAGCTGGAAGATGGATAGAGCAGATTATACCATACAACCGGAAATGACCACTAACAAAGGACAAGACCTCTGGTCCAAGGAAGTTATGCTAAATGTTTTAGAATCGATGAAGAATGACTTTCCATCTTATGACAGCTCCAAGTTCAAAACTACAGAGTCACATATGAACTGGACAGATGGTGATTCATGAGGTGGGAAATGAGGTCTTTGTCTTTTCACCCTGTAAAATAAGGTAGGCAGAGCCTGATTTTGCCCTGGATGCTGTCTCGAAGAGCTCTCTGTCATGGACTAGTCAATCTGTCTAGAAGGATTTTGTTGGGCCTTGGACAAGGTAACTCCATTTAACCTGTTACCTTCAGTCACATAGGACAGGTAGAGGGTGTGACTAACAAGTCTCCACCTCCAGAGATTTAAATATTAATGAATTATCAAAAGGCCAGGGGCGTAGCTAATTAAGTTATTCCCTCCCCTTTCTCCCTTCCCTATAAGATTGGTCTCCCCTGGCTTTTGGGGGGGGGGGGGAAGTGCGTACCGCCCACATCCATTCACCATGTCATGAACAATAAAAGCTTTGTAAACCAGACTCCACGTCGCATGGTCTCTCCGCCAGATTCCCAGCCTTTGGAACCAAAGAGCCTTGCTGATACAGCTGCCGGCCTTCTCGCCGACAGCAGTGTGAATGTGGGACCTTCAGGGCAAGATGGGAAGCCCGCCGCCGGACTCCCTCCCCCCGCCCGCGAGATTCTTCCCCACAGGATTTAACCCAAGTTGTGGGGCTAGTAACTAAATTGATTAGGATGAAATCTGTCTCATTTCCTCAGAGAATAACAAATTGCAACACACAAAATGGATAGCCTCAAGGGGGCAGTAAAGGGTACCCAGCATATGCCAACCCTTGTACAGAGGAGAAAATAAAGATAGGAAGGGAGCTGTCAGCCATGTAGCAAGATTCTTACATCCCCAGAAATTAAGACCATGCACACACACCATCCCCTACACCAGGATCTGAAACATGTTCCAAGCCCTTTGTGGCTTCAACTCTCCATTGCGTTCACTATAATGTGCTTCCACATTCACTTTAGTCATCTCCCTCTGCAAATACTCAAAAAAATCCAAAAACCAAAGCACAAAGACAAAAATCTGACAGACAAGGAACGGACACAAAGAACAACAATAACACATCTGTTACTTATTTTGTTTTGTTTTTGTTTTTTTTTCTTTTTGAGACCGGGTTTCTCTTTGTAGCCCTGGCTATCCCAAAACTCACTCTGTAGACCAGGCTGGTATCAAACTCAGAAATGCACCTGCCTCTGCCTCCCAAGTGCTGGGATTAAAGGTGTGAGCCACCACCGCCCGGCAACAATGACACATCTTAACAGGCAGCCTTTCAATCCTTCAGCTGGTATTTTTGAGTGTTTTGGGGTTCCAGTCCATGCACCAAGATGTTGTTCCCAAGTCACTGGCACCCCAGAGACCACCAAGAACCTACTGCAATGCAAATACACAAAGTTGTATTCCAGAAGTTGCCAAGGTTGTTCCTTGTTGTGCACCTGGAGTCAATCATGTGTGAGAATCACCCAGGTGTTATTGGTTTCAAAGGCATAAATGAACCTGTCATGCAGAGCAGCTAAGGCATGGCACGGTGAAGGGAATGTATGACAGAAATGCAGTTAATCCTAGTCGCAGGGGAAGAACCCAGCATATGGACGATGTAACAACACTTCAGAGAATATGTCACCTCAGTGGTGCTGGTTTCTTCTTTGTCACCACTAATTTTTTAACTACAGCCAACCAGCATCAATTGTCTCAGTTGTCCCTTCTATTCTTTCCTCCCAGAGCCACATGGACAAAGCTGCTGAGTTCCTCTGCTTGCTGGGGCTGGAACACGGCCCCTTCTAATAACATCACTTCCAATCACTAACCCTGGAGACACCATTACAAAAAAAGACCGTGACCTGATGGTGATAGGGTAATAATTTTTTAAGCTGAATCTATCATGGAGCCTATGGTCAGTCCCACCATAAATTTCATTATTATGTGGACACAAATTATAGTATATCAAGTACATTGACATAAAATAGACCTTTTTACTTCCAGAAGTTATAGCCACATTCCATTCCATGATGTTGGTACTTGATTCTGTAATAAGGACTAACATGGCCTCGGATGGCAGCGTCCACCGGGGCCTCAGGGCCTCACCCTCATTCCTTGTGGATTTGTCTCCGCGTTGTGTCGGCTGGGAAATAAATCATCGGAAAATCGATAGAGATGATGAAGGTGCGTCTTCTAATTCATCAATCGGATGCATCAACTATAAAATATAAAATATGAAATATAAAAATTACATATAAAATACATTGGATATAACTTCTAAAATATAAAATTAAAAATTAACTTAAAATAGAATGGAAAAAACATTAAATATAAAACATCAATATAAATTATAAGATAAATGTAAATATAAAATATAAAATAAAACAAAATGACACATTAAATACGGTAATATAAAATTTTTAAAAATTAAAATAGAAAATAATATAAAATATAAAATAAAATGTACAATATAATATAAATATTTTACTATGAAATAAAGAATATAAAATATAAAATTTAAAATTAAAATACGTAATAAATACAAAATGTACAAAACATAAATATAAAATATAATATAAATATAATAAAATAAATTAAAAAGTAAATAAAATATAAAATACATCAAATATAAAATATAAAATTAAAAAGTGAAAGTAAAATAAAATAGAAAATAATACAAAATATGAAATTTAACATAAAAATAAAGTATAAAACACAATATATAAAACATAAAATAAAATTTAAATATATAAAAAAATGTAAAATATAAAATATAAATATGTAAACGTAAATAAAAAATAAAATATAAAACATAAAGAATAGAACATAGAAAATAAAAAACTAACAGTAAAGTAAAATATAAAATAAAATATAACATTAAATATTAAAAACAATATAATATATATGATATAACATGAATATAAGTACAAAATAAATAATAAAATTAACTAAACATAAAATATACTAAAATTTAAAATATACAATAAACTATAAAATGTAAAATATAAAACATACGTATAAAACATAAAATAAAACTAAAATAATATACATCAAATATAAAATATAAATTATAAAATTAAAAAAATAAAAGTAAAATATAAAATTAAACATAATATGAAAAAATTGTATACATAAAATATAATGAAAACATAAAACAAAATAAAAATAAATATAAAATAAAATATAAAATATAAAATAAAATGAAATAAATTTAAACTTCAAAATATATGATAAAATGTAAAATGTAAAATATAAAACGTAAGTATAAAGGATACTGTGAATATAAATTATAAAATTAAAATAAAACATAAAATACATTAAATATAAATTATAAAACAGAAAAATAAGAGTAAATCAAATTGTAAAATAACGTAAAATATGAAATCAAATACGAATAAAAACTGAAATAAACTATAAATATAAAGCATGATGTAAATATGAGTAAAAATACGTAAAATTATTTTTAAATAGTTTAAGAAATGAATTTTAAAGATTTTAAAATAAAAATCTGCTTGGACTTTCAATTCTACACCTGGCTGTGTGAGGGAAATAAAATTGTTAAATATCACACTGCACGTGTCACTTCCTCTCGGACGCTGTTTGACCAATTGTGCTTCAACATACGACAAAATATGAAAAACAGTAATAATCATGATTTGTCTATAGCATGTTTCATATTTTATATTTTATTTTATTCATTGTGTTACATTTATATTTTATTTTATATTATTTTATATTTTTATTTACTTAACTTTATATTATAATAATAATGATTTGTCTATAGCATGTTTCATATTTTCATATTTTATATTTCCTTTTTATATTTTATTTTATTCATTTTATGTTACATTTATATCTTTTCTATTTTTATTTACTTAATTTTATATTTGTGCCTTATTTTATCCTATTTTTTATTTACTTTACTATATTTTATTATATTTTATATTTTATCTTATTTAGGTTTTTTTCATATTTTATATTTTATTTTAAATTTTTATTCGTTTTATTTTACATTTTATATTTTGTATTTTATTTCATTAGAATTTTATTTTCACATTTAGTTGTACATTTTATATTTGTATTTTTATTTATATTTATTAGGATCCTCCCAAGATGATTATTGATTTGCACTTTGCACTGGCTGCTGTCATCAACTATGGATCAGTATTGATTAATTATCGATTGTTGATTATTGATCGATATTGAATACTGATCAGCAATAACTGCTGATTATCGATCGTTGATTATCATCGTTGTTGAACATTTTTAGTTACTGACCAGCATCGTCTATTCGTCATTGATTACCATTGATTACTGGTTACCATGAGTATTGATCATCATCAGCATCCCATCACCGTCATGCCCCTGCCTTCCCAGTGTTGGGAACAAAGGCCTGAGCCACGATTTACTGATTAGCTCAATTATTGATAATTGATTAGTATCGATTGATATCGACCGGGTCAGGGCCGCCGCGGGGAATCACCGGATATGCCGCCGCTGCCACCGTGGAAAAAAAACCAGGAGACGCCGCGGTGCGCCTGCGCGGGTCCGCGTCGCCGGCTGTGACGTCAAGGGGAGCGCGGCGGTGTCAGCGGGAACCGCAGGGAATCACGGGATCGATCGCCCCCGCAGCTGATGAGGAAACCCGGGATCCTCCCCCCGCCGTGCGCCTGCACGAGTCCCTGTCGCCGGCTGTGACGTCACACAGAGCGCAACAGGTCCCGGGCCCGCGTCAAAGGCGATCAATCTGGCGGTGCTCAGTCGCGCTCCCTGTGACGTCAGAAGTCCGCGACGGGGTCGGCGGGCGCCGCGGGGCTTCACGGGATCACACGCCGCCGCCGGCCACTGACCTGGGGAATCGCGCGGCCGCCGCCGTGCGCCTACGCGGGTCCCCATCGCCGGCTGTGACGTCACGGACAGCGCGACGGGGTCGGCGGGAGCCGCCGCGGGCGCGGGGATCCTGGTGCGGCCTCTGAGCGGTCGCGGTGTCGTCACTCGCCAGCGCTGGGGTCGCGGGGTGACGGCCCGCGGTCGCCGACGCCCCCGGTCACCAGGAACCGCTTCCGGTGGGAACTGCGTCTGCTTCCGCCCCGCAGGGTCAGAGGTGAGCGTGACCGGAAGTGCCCTCGCGACCGCCCGGGAACCGGAAGTTGCAACGTGTCTCCAGGCAGAAAAGCCTTCGCCACTTTTTTGGAGAAGGAGCCCCGCCCTCTCGAGAAGCGGAAGTGTGTCACAGAGGCGGCCCTCTGCAGTGGCGGCACAGCGATGGTTAGTGATCGGAAGTGATGTCATTAAAACCATCATCTCAACCAAGTAACTTATTTAAAAAGTGCATCAGTTGCCTCCCTGTCCAATTTAATGAGAAAAAAACATGGCTTTAATCAAACTTTGGGTTAAATGTAAGCTGAGTACTTCACGGAATCTATCATAGAGCCTATGGTGTGTCCCACCATACATTTCATTGTGCGGACACAAACTATTGTATATCAAGTACATTGACATAAAATAGACCTTTTCACTTCCAGAAGTTATACCCACATCCCATTCCATGATGTTGGTACTTGATTCTGTACTAAGGAGGAACATTTATCACCCTCTGGTTAATGAGTGTGAGCTCATTTATATTGCCAAAGAGGGTCTTAAATATTCCAACATAGCTGAAGTACAAGAAAAAGGCTTTGAAAGCAACTGTATGAAGATAATAGAAGTCCTTAAAGTGGAAATGACTAAATCTCTTAAAGAAATCGAGGAAAGCACAAACAATTGGAGGAAATCAATAAACACCTCAAAAGACGGCCAGGAAAACACAAACAAAAACATGGAGGAAACCAACAAATCTTATAAATAAAGCCAAGAGCTGGGCAGTGGTGGTGCACACCTTTAATCCCAGCACTTGGGAGGCAGTGGTAGTGGATTTCTGAGTTTTAGGCCACCCGGGTCTATAGAGTGAGTTCCAGGACAGCCAGGGCTACACAGAGAAACCCTGTCTAAAAAATAAAGCCAAGAAAAACAAATGAAGATTACAAGGAAATAGAAACAATAACAAAATCACAAACTGAGGGAATAATGGAAACAAAACTTCAAGATGGCAAAGAGGAACTATGGAGGCAAGATTCACAAACAGAACACAGAGATGAATGAAAAATCTTAAGCACTGAAGATACAATAGAAGGGATGGAAATATCACACAAAGAAAATGTTAACTCTAAAGCTTCCTGACATAAAATATCCAGAATATCTAGGACACTGTGAAAGGATAAAATGTAAGGATACTAGGACTCGAGTAAAAACAATATTAGATCAAATTCTCCTAAAATATTGATAACAAAATCTTAGAAGAAAAACTTCCAAAATAAGGAGGGAGGTACCTATCAAAGTAAAAGAATCATGAAAAACACCTAACAGAATGGACCCTAAAATGAAGTCTCTTTCCTGTTATAATAATCAAAACATCCAGTACAAGAAAGAATACTAAAAGCTACAAAGGTCAAAAGCCAATAAACATATAAATGAAGATTTTTTTAAAATTGCAGATTACCTTCAAGGAAGTTAACAATACACAAGAAAATACAGGTCGTAAATAACCGTGTATTATCTGCAAAAGAAAGGAAAGCACACAAATACCCCAACACCAGCACCAGCAGCACCACCAGCAGCAGCAATAACAAAATACAAGGAGTTAACAATCACTGTTTATTGACTCTCCCAGTATCAATGACCACAGTTCACCAGTAAAAAGACAAGGGTAACAGAATAGATGCTAATATAATTGATCCTTCAATTGCATACAAAAATATAGCTCCACATCGAGAATAGGCAAGTAATTTCCAGGTAAAGGAATGTAAAAGATATTTCAAGCAGATGGACCAAAGGAGCAAGCTGATGTAGTCATTTTAAAATGTAGCAAAACAGATATTTAACAAAATTAATCAAAAGAATTGGAGAAAGACACAACAAATTCCTCAAGTTCAAAGTCTTTTTGAGTTTTATACAATCATGTAATGTAATCCCCTATATCTTTAAAAACAAATAGAATATCATATCCATCCAAATTTGCAGAACATACTTCACCATTTTATATTCCATTATGAGGAAATACTGGGCCAAAAGAAGACCAAAAGCCTGTAAGGCAATCTCCAAACTCTGCACCTCCATGTTCTGATGTCAAAGTGTTCTTCAGATCTCCAACTCCTTCCTGCTTCGCTCACTGCAGCACAATTCTTTCTCTTTGGCTGGTTTTATTCCCTGCAACAGTTTTCCAGAGCAGGTATCCCACAGCTCTGGAGTCTCAAAATATTAGGGTTTCAAAGGTAACTTCTATATTACAGCTTCTTGTTACAGTATCTGGGATCCACACATGATTCATCCGTTGCTCTTCAAAAGAGATTGGGTCGCTGTCACAAACTCTTCCATCTATAGCACTCTAGGTTCTGGCTGACTCCACTTTACTGCAGTGCTGTTCTCTCTGCTCATCCATGGGACTGACATCTTCAATCTGCTGGGTTCTTCTGCTTTAACTAAGATTCACTGCGTTGCTCTCATGCACTCCCTTACACAGGACCAAGCTTTAGCTGCTCTGCATGACAGATTCATTTATGCCAATGAAAACAATACCACCGGGTGATTCTCACACATGATCGACTCCAGGTGCACAAGGAACAACCTTGGCTGTCTCTCAAACACAGCTTCTTTGTCCTCTCAGAAAACACTTACCAGAAGATTTCACCTAATGGTGCTGGTTTCCTGCTCATCACCACTAATTTTCTAACTACAGCCAACCAGCATCAGTTGTCTCAGTGGTCCATTCTATATTTTCCTCTAAAAGCAGAGCCACATGGACAAAGCTGCTGAGTCCCTCTGCTTGCTGGGGCCCCAAACATCACTCTTTCTATTACATCATCACCAGCTTTCTATTTTTCAACAAACTTCACTGCCTAAGCTCGGCTGTCCTTGAACTTGCTCTGTAGAGGAACCTTGAACTCAGATCTGCATGGCCCTGTCTTCTGAATGTTGAGAAATACATATGTAACACTTTGCCCATACCTAAGCTTTTATTACCTAAAACTTTTTCTGTACCAGGATGACTTGAATCAGAGATCTGTTTGATCTTCTGATGAGATCTCGTTGACCTTCTGATGAGAGCAAAAGACAGCAACATTCTTCATCAAAACATTATAGAAATTATATACAGAAATTATATGTTCATCTCCTGGGATTTAAGTTGTGTACCACCATGCCTGGACCTAAGTATATCCTATATCCCTTTAGATTTTAAATTGAAAACCCAGTATAGTAATCAGAATTCGTCAACTGTCAATTTGACACATACTGTATGTCTTCATGTCCACATAAAAAGAGTAACCAGTAATAATAATGCCTAATATATACAGTTCTCATTCATTACAACTTCACATCCACATGTTTTGGTGGATGATATCTTGCAATAATATCACCATTTCTTTAATAACATTGTGTATCTTTGATCACAGGATATAGCTTCATTCAACTTCCTGGTGAGATTTTTCTCTTTGAAGCTAACAATTCATATTTTTTTTCTTTTCTAAGATACTAAGCATGATCAAAACAGTCACCATGAGAGTAAACACTGGCCAAAGGATATGCTTGGCTTTCCTGAGACTTCGTTTGTCAATGCAGTTAACAAAATAAACCTCTTGACCTTCTGATGAGAGCAAAAGACAGCAACATTCTTCATCAAAACATTATAGAAATTATATACAGAATTCAAACCACCCTTAGCACATATGTGTTCTACTAGCATGGTCCATGAAGTTCCACTTAATGCATGTACAAATCCAAAGCCTAGAAATCCACATTGCTTCCAACAAAAG